>NW_027515188.1:0-44358 GCF_048772815.1 Callospermophilus lateralis
TTCTCTCCTATATAGAAAGATGAATTTGGAACTCTAAATCCAACATGGTTTGTAGTAGCTCTTTGAAACTTGACAAAATAAAGGAGTTCTCAGTTTTGTCGCTATGGTTTGTTTCCTCTTCAAGTAGCCCTAGGCACAGACTGTGGAAAGCACTTTCATTGAGATGGGTTGCCAAGCTTCTAAGAAATAACGAGTTTCCGAAATACCAGCAAATATTTTTTAAATCAATCTTGATGATAGTTGGTGGTAATGATCAGTACACAAATCCCACTTGGCTCACCAAATTTTGTTCTTCTAGGTTGAAGCGTTCGTCTACAGTAGCAGTTTTTATATTTAGGTTTCACTCTGTTCTCTCATATATAGATAGATGAATTTGGAACTCTAAATCCAACATGGTTTGTAGTAGCTCTTTGAAACTTGACAAAATAAAGGAATTCTCAGTTTTATCTCTATGGTTTGTTTCCTCTTTAAGTAGCCCTAGGCAGAGACTCGGGAAAAGCACTTTCATTGAAAGGGGTTGCCAAGCTTCCAAGAAATAACGAGTTTCCGAAATACCAGCAAATATTTTTTCACACAATCTTGTTGATACTTGGTGGTAATGATCAGTACACAAATCCCACTTGGCTCACCAAATTTTGTTCTTCTAGGTTGAAGCGTTCGTCTACAATAGCAGTTTTTATATTTTGGATTCTCTCTGTTCTCTCCTATATAGATAGATGAATTTGGAACTCTAAATCCAACATGGTTTGTAGTAGCTCTTTGAAACTTGACAAAATAAAGGAGGTCTTAGATTTGTCTCTATGGTTTGTTTACTCTTCAAGTAGCCATAGGCACAGACTGTGGAAAAGCACTTTAATTGAGAGGGGTTCCCAAGCTTCTAAGAAATAACGAGTTTCCGAAATACCAGCGAATATATTTTCACCCAATCTTTATGATACTTGGTGCTAATGATCAGTACACAAATCCCACTTGGCTCACCAAATTTTGTTCTTCTAGGTTGAAGCGTTCGTCTACAGTAGCAGTTTTTATATTTAGGTTTCCCTCTGTTCTTTCCTATATAGAAAGATGAATTTGGAACTCTAAATCCAACATGGTTTGTAGTAGCTCTTTGAAACTTGACAAAATAAAGGAGTTCTCAGTTTTGTCGCTATGGTTTGTTTCCTCTTCAAGTAGCCCCAGGCACAGACTGTGGAAAGCACTTTCATTGAGATGGGTTGCCAAGCTTCTAAGAAATAACGAGTTTCCGAAATACCAGCAAATATTTTTTAACCCAATCTTGATGATACTTGGTGGTAATGATCAGTACACAAATCCCACTTGGCTCACCAAATTTTGTTCTTCTAGGTTGAAGCGTTCGTCTACAGTAGCAGTTTTTATATTTAGGTTTCACTCTGTTCTCTCATATATAGATAGATGAATTTGGAACTCTAAATCCAACATGGTTTGTAGTAGCTCTTTGAAACTTGACAAAATAAAGGAATTCTCAGTTTTATCTCTATGGTTTGTTTCCTCTTTAAGTAGCCCTAGGCAGAGACTCGGGAAAAGCACTTTCATTGAAAGGGGTTGCCAAGCTTCCAAGAAATAACGAGTTTCCGAAATACCAGCAAATATTTTTTCACACAATCTTGTTGATACTTGGTGGTAATGATCAGTATACAAATCCCACTTCTCTCACCAAATTTTGGTCTTCTAGGTTGAAGCGTTCGTCTACAGTAGCAGTTTTTATATTTAGGTTTCTCTCTGTTCTCTCCTATATTTATAGATGAATTTGGAACTCTAAATCCAACATGGTTTGTAGTACCTCTTTGAAACTTGACAAAATAAAGGAGTTCTAAGATTTGTCTCTATGGTTTGTTTCCTCTTCAAGAAGCCCTAGACACACACTGTGGAAAAGCACTTTCATTGAGAGGGGTTCCCAAGGTTCTAAGAAATAACGAGTTTCCGAAATACCAGCAAATATTTTTTCACCCAATCTTGATGATACTTGGTGGTAATGATCAGTACACAAATCCCACTTGGCTCACCAAATTTTGTTCTTCTAGGTTGAAGCGTTCGTCTACAGTAGCAGTTTTTATATTTAGGTTTCCCTCTGTTCTCTCCTATATAGATAGATGAATCTGGAACTCTAAATCCAACATGGTTTGTAGTAGCTCTTTGAAACTTGACAAAATAAAGGAGTTCTCAGATTTGTCTCTATGGTTTTTTTCCTCTTCAAGTAGCCCTAGGCACAGACTGTGGAAAAGCAATTTCATTGAGAGGAGTTGGCAAGCTTCTAAGAAATAACGAGTTTCCGAAATAACAGCGAATATTTTTCACCCAATCTTGATGATACTTGTTGATAATGATCAGTACACAAATCCCACTTGTCTGACCAAATTTTGTTCTTCTAGGTTGAAGCGTTCGTCTACAGTAGCAGTTTATATATTTAGGTTTCCCTCTGTTCTCTCCTATATAGAAAGATGAATTTGGAACTCTAAATCCAACATAATTTGTAGTAGCTCTTTGAAACTTATCAAAATAAAGGAGTTCTCAGTTTTGTCTCTATGGTTTGTTTCCTATTCAAGTAGCCCCAGGCACAGACTGTGGAAAAGCACTTTCATTGAGAGGGGTTCCCAAACTTCTAAGAAATAACGAGTTTCCGAAATACCAGCAAATATTTTTTGACCCAATCTTGATGATGCTTGGTGGTAATGATCAGTACACAAATCCCACTTGGCTCACCACATTTTGTTCTTCTAGGTTGAAGCGTTCGTCTACAGTAGCAGTTTTCATATTTAGGTTTCTCTCTGTTCTCTCCTATATAGATAGATGAATTTGGAACTCTAAATCCAACATGGTATGTAGTAGCTCTTTGAAACTTGACAAAATAAAGGAGGTCTCAGATTGTCTCTATGGTTTGTTCCCTCTTCAAGTAGCCCTAGGCACAGACTGTGGAAAAGCACTTTCATTGAGAGGGTTTGCCAAGCTTCTAAGAAATACGAGTTTCCGAAATATCAGCAAATATTTTTTCACAAATCTTGATGATGCTTGGTGGTAATGATCAGTACACAAATCCCACTTGGCTTACCAAATTTTGTTCTTCTAGGTTGAAGCGTTCGTCTACAGTAGCAGTTTTTATATTCAAGTTTCCCTCTGTTCTCTCCTATATAGATAGATGAGTTTGAAACCCTAAATCCAACATGGTTTGTAGTAGCTCTTTGAAACTTGACAAAATAAAGGAGTTCTCAGATTTGTCTCTATGGTTTGTTTCCTCTTCAAGTAGCCCTAGGCACAGACTGTGGAAAAGCACTTTAATTGAGAGGGGTTGCCAAGCTTCTAAGAAATAACGAGTTTCCGAAAATACCAGCGAATATTTTTTCACCCAATCTTGATGATACTTGTTGCTAATGATCAGTACACAAATCCCACTTGGCTGACCAAATTTTGTTCTTCTAGGTTGAAGCGTTCGTCTACAGTAGCAGTTTTTATATTTAGGTTTCCCTCTGTTCTCTCCTATATAGAAAGATGAATTTGGAACTCTAAATCCAACATGGTTTGTAGTAGCTCTTTGAAACTTGACAAAATAAAGGAGTTCTCAGTTTTGTCGCTATGGTTTGTTTCCTATTCAAGTAGCCCCAGGCACAGACTGTGGAAAAGCACTTTCATTGAGAGGGGTTCCCAAGCTTCTAAGAAATAACGCGTTTCCGAAATACCAGCAAATATTTTTTCACCCAATCTTGATGATGCTTGGTGGTAATGACCAGTATAACAAATCCCACTTGGCTCACCAAATTTTGTTCTTCTAGGTTGAAGCGTTCGTCTACAGTAGCAGTTTTTATATTTAGGTTTCACTCTGTTCTCTCATATATAGATAGATGAATTTGGAACTCTAAATCCAACATGGTTTGTAGTAGCTCTTTGAAACTTGACAAAATAAAGGAGTTCTCAGTTTTGTCTCTATGGATTGTTTCCTCTTCATGTAGCTCTAGGCACAGACTGTGGAAAAGCACTTTCATTGAGAGGGGTTGCCAAGCTTCTAATAAATAACGAGTTTCGGAAATACCAGCAAATATTGTTTCACCCAATCTTGAGGATACTTGGTGGTAATGATCAGTACACAAATCCCACTTGGCTTATCAAATTTTGTTCTTCTATGTTGAACCGTTCGTCTACAGTAGCAGTTTTTATATTTAGGTTTCCCTCTGTTCTCTCCTATATAGATAGATGAATTTGGAACTCTAAATCCAACATGGTTTGTAGTAGCTCTTTGAAACTTGACAAAATAAAGGAGTTCTCAGTTTTTTCTCTATGGTTTGTTTCCTCTTAAAGAAGCCCTAGGCACAGACTGTGGAGAGCACTTTCATTGAGATGGTTTGCCAAGCTTCTAAGAAATAACGAGTTTCCGAAATACCAGCAAATATTTTTTCACACAATCTTGTTGATACTTGGTGGTAATGATCAGTATACAAATCCCACTTGGCTCACCAAATTTTGGTCTTCTAGGTTGAAGCGTTCGTCTACAGTAGCAGTTTTTATATTTAGGTTTCTCTCTGTTCTCTCCTATATAGATAGATGAATTTGGAACTCTAAATCCAACATGGTTTGTAGTAGCTCTTTGAAACTTGACAAAATAAAGGAGTTCTCAGATTTGTCTCTATGGTTTGTTTCCTCTTCAAGTAGCCCTAGGCACAGACTGTGGAAAAGCACTTTCATTGAGAGGGGTTGCCAAGCTTCTAAGAAATAACGAGTTTAGAAAATACCAGCAAATATTTTTTCACCCAATCTTGATGATACTTGGTGGTCATGATCAGTACACAAATCCCACTTGGCTCAACAAATTTTGTTCTTCTAGGTTGAAGCGTTCGTCTACAGTAGCAGTATTTATATTTAGGTTTCACTCTGTTCTCTCATATATAGATAGAGGAATTTGGAACTCTAAATCCAACATGGTTTGTAGTAGCTCTTTGAAACTTGACAAAATAAAGGAGTTCTCAGTTTTGTCGCTATGGTTTGTTTCCTCTTCAAGTAGCCCCAGGCACAGACTGTGGAAAGCACTTTCATTGAGATGGGTTGCCAAGCTTCTAAGAAATAACGAGTTTCCGAAATACCAGCAAATATTTTTTCACCCAATCTTGATGATACTTGGTGGTAATGATCAGTACACAAATCCCACTTGGCTCACCAAATTTTGTTCTTCTAGGTTGAAGCGTTCGTCTACAGTAGCATTTTTATATTTAGGTTTCACTCTGTTCTCTCATATATAGATAGATGAATTTGGAACTCTAAATCCAACATGGTTTGTAGTAGCTCATTGAAACTTGACAAAATAAAAGAATTCTCAGTTTTATCTCTATGGTTTGTTTCCTCTTTAAGTAGCCCTAGGCAGAGACTCGGGAAAAGCACTTTCATTGAAAGGGTTTGCCAAGCTTCCAAGAAATAACGAGTTTCCGAAATACCAGCAAATATTTTTTCACACAATCTTGTTGATACTTGGTGGTAATGATCAGTACACAAATCCCACTTGGCTCACCAAATTTTGTTCTTCTAGGTTGAACCGTTCGTCTACAATAGCAGTTTTTATATTTAGGTTTCTCTCTGTTCTCTCCTATATAGATAGATGAATTTGGAACTCTAAATCCAACATGGTTTGTAGTAGCTCTTTGAAACTTGACAAAATAAAGGAGGTCTCAGATTTGTCTCTATGGTTTGTTTACTCTTCAAGTAGCCCTAGGCACAGACTGTGGAAAAGCACTTTCATTGAGATGGGTTGCCAAGCTTCTAAGAAATAACGAGTTTCCGAAATACCAGCAAATATTTTTTCACCCAATCTTGATGATACTTGGTGGTAATGATCAGTACACAAATCCCACTTGTCTCACCAAATTTTGGTCTTCTAGGTGGAAGCGTTCGTCTACAGTAGCAGTTTTTATATTTAGGTTTCACTGTGTTCTCTCATATATAGATAGATGAATTTGGAACTCTAAATCCAACATGGTTTGTAGTAGCTCTTTGAAACTTGACAAAATAAAGGAGTTCTCAGTTTTGTCTCTATGGATTGTTTCCTCTTCAAGTAGCCCTAGGCACAGACTGTGGAAAGCACTTTCATTGAGATGGGTTGCCAAGCTTCTAAGAAATAACGCGTTTCCGAAATACCAGCAAATATTTTTTCACACAATCTTGTTGATACTTGGTGGTAATGATCAGTACACAAATCCCACTTGGCTCACCAAATTTAGTTCTTCTAGGTTGAAGCATTCGTGTACAGTAGCAGTTTTTATATTTAGGTTTCCCTCTGTACTCTCCTATATAGATAGATGAATTTGGATCTCTAAATCCAACATGGTTTGTAGTAGCTCTTTGAATCTTGACAAAACAAAGGAGTTCTCAGATTTGTCTCTATGGTTTTTTTCCTCTTCATGTATCCCTAAACACAGACTGTGGAAAAGCACTTTCATTGAGAGGGGTTGCCAAGCTTCTAAGAAATAACGAGTTTCGGAAATACCAGCAAATATTTTTTCACCCAATCTTGATGATACTTGGTGGTAATGATCAGTACACAAATCCCACTTGGCTTATCAAATTTTGTTCTTCTATGTTGAACCGTTCGTCTCCAGTAGCAGTTTTTATATTTAGGTTTCCCTCTGTTCTCTCCTATATAGATAGATGAATTTGGAACTCTAAATCCAACATGGTTTGTAGTAGCTCTTTGAAACTTGACAAAATAAAGGAATTCTCAGTTTTGTCTCTATGGTTTGTTTCCTCTTTAAGTAGCCCTAGGCAGAGACTCGGGAAAAGCACTTTCATTGAAAGGGGTTGCCAAGCTTCCAAGAAATAACGAGTTTCCGAAATACCAGCAAATATTTTTTCACACAATGTTGTTGATACTTGGTGGTAATGATCAGTACACAAATCCCACTTGGCTCACCAAATTTTGTTCTTCTGGGGTGAAGCGTTCGTCTACAATAGCAGTTTTTATATTTAGGTTTCTCTCTGTTCACTCCTATATAGATAGATGAATTCGGAACTCTAAATCCAACATGGTTTGTAGTAGCTCTTTGAAACTTGACAAAATAAAGGAGGTCTCAGTTTTTTCTCTATGGTTTGTTTCCTCTTCAAGTAGCCCTAGGCACAGACTGTGGAAAAGCACTTTCATTGAGAGGGGTTCCCAAGCTTCTAAGAAATAATGAGTTTTCGAAATACCAGCAAATATTTTTTCACCCATTCTTGATGATACTTGGTGGTAATGATCAGTACACAAATCCCACTTTGCTCACCAAATTTTGTTCTTCTAGGTTGAAGCGTTCGTCTACAGTAGCAGTTTTTATATTTAGTTTTCCCTCTGTTCTCTCCTATATAGATAGATGAAATTGGAACTCTAAATCCAACATGGTTTGTAGTAGCTCTTTGAAACTTGACAAAATAAAGGAGTTCTCAGTTTTGTCTCTATGGTTTGTTTCCTCTTAAAGAAGCCCTAGGCACAGACTGTGGAGAGCACTTTCATTGAGATGGGTTGCCAAGCTTCTAAGAAATAACGAGTTTCCAAAATACCAGCAAATATTTTTTCACACAATCTTGTTGATACTTGGTGGTAATGATCAGTATACAAATCCCACTTGGCTCACCAAATTTTGGTCTTCTAGGTTGAAGCGTTCGTCTACAGTAGCAGTTTTTATATTTAGGTTTCTCTCTGTTCTCTCCTATATAGATAGATGAATTTGGAACTCTAAATCCAACATGGTTTGTAGTACCTCTTTGAAACTTGACAAAATAAAGGAGTTCTAAGATTTGTCTCTATGGTTTGTTTCCTCTTCAAGTAGCCCTAGACACAGACTGTGGAAAAGCACTTTCATTGAGAGGGGTTGCCAAGCTTCTAAGAAATAACGAGTTTCCGAAATACCAGCAAATATTTTTTCACCCAATCTTGATGATACTTGGTGGTAATGATCAGTACACAAATCCCACTTGGCTCACGAAATTTTGTTCTTCTAGGTTGAAGCGTTCGTCTACAGTAGCAGTTTATATATTTAGGTTTCACTCTGTACTCTCATATATAGGTAGAGGAATTTGGAACTCTAAATCCAACATGGTTTGTAGTAGCTCTTTGAAACTTGACAAAATAAAGGAGTTCTCAGATTTGTCTCTATGGTTTGTTTCCTCTTCAAGTAGCCCTAGGCACAGACTGTGGAAAAGCACTTTCATTGAGAGGGGTTGCCAAGCTTCTAAGAAATAACGAGTTTCCGAAATACCAGCAAATATTTTTTCACCCAATCTTGATGATACTTGGTGGTAATGATCAGTACACAAATCCCACTTGGCTCTCCAAATTTTGTTCTTATAGGTTGATGCGTTCGTCTACAGTAGCAGTTTTTATATTTAGGTTTCCCTCTGTTCTCTCCTATATAGATAGATGAATTTGGAACTCTAAATCCAACATGGTTTGTAGTAGCTCTTTGAAACTTGACAAAATTAAGGAGTTCTCAGTTTTGTCTCCATGGTTTGTTTCCTCTTAATGTAGCCCTAGGCACAGACTGTGGAAAGCACTTTCATTGAGATGGGTTGCCAAGCTTCTAAGAAATAACGAGTTTTCGAAATACCAGCAAATATTTTTTCACACAATCTTGTTGATACTTGGTGGTAATGATCAGTATACAAATCCCACTTGGCTCACCAAATTTTGGTCTTCTAGGTTGAAGCGTTCGTCTACAGTAGCAGTTTTTATATTTAGGTTTCTCTCTGTTCTCTCCTATATAGATAGATGAATTTGGAACTCTAAATCCAACATGGTTTGTAGTAGCTCTTTGAAACTTGACAAAATAAAGGAGTTCTCAGTTTTGTCTCTATGGTTTGTTTCCTCTTCAAGTAGCCCTAGACACAGACTGTGGAAAAGCACTTTCATTGAGAGGGGTTGCCATCTTCTAAGAAATAACGAGTTTCCGAAATACCAGCAAATATTTTTTCACCCAATCTTGATGATACTTGGTGGTAATGATCAGTACACAAATCCCACTTGGCTCACGAAATTTTGTTCTTCTAGGTTGAAGCGTTCGTCTACAGTAGCAGTTTATATATTTAGGTTTCACTCTGTTCTCTCATATATAGGTAGAGGAATTTGGAACTCTAAATCCAACATGGTTTGTAGTAGCTCTTTGAAACTTGACAAAATAAAGGAGTTCTCAGATTTGTCTCTATGGTTTGTTTCCTCTTAAAGAAGCCCTAGGCACAGACTGTGGAGAGCACTTTCATTGAGATGGGTTGCCAAGCTTCTAAGAAATAACGAGTTTCCAAAATACCAGCAAATATTTTTTCACACAATCTTGTTGATACTTGGTGGTAATGATCAGTATACAAATCCCACTTGGCTCACCAAATTTTGGTCTTCTAGGTTGAAGCGTTCGTCTACAGTAGCAGTTTTTATATTTAGGTTTCTCTCTGTTCTCTCCTATATAGATAGATGAATTTGGAACTCTAAATCCAACATGGTTTGTAGTACCTCTTTGAAACTTGACAAAATAAAGGAGTTCTAAGATTTGTCTCTATGGTTTGTTTCCTCTTCAAGTAGCCCAAGACACAGACTGTGGAAAAGCACTTTCATTGAGAGGGGTTGCCAAGCTTCTAAGAAATAACGAGTTTCCGAAATACCAGCAAATATTTTTTCACCCAATCTTGATGATACTTGGTGGTAATGATCAGTACACAAATCCCACTTGGCTCACCAAATTTTGTTCTTCTAGGTTGAAGCGTTCGTCTACAGTAGCAGTTTATATATTTAGGTTTCACTCTGTACTCTCATATATAGGTAGAGGAATTTGGAACTCTAAATCCAACATGGTTTGTAGTAGCTCTTTGAAACTTGACAAAATAAAGGAGTTCTCAGATTTGTCTCTATGGTTTGTTTCCTCTTCAAGTAGCCCTAGGCACAGACTGTGGAAAAGCACTTTCATTGAGAGGGGTTGCCAAGCTTCTAAGAAATAACGAGTTTCCGAAATACCAGCAAATATTTTTTCACCCAATCTTGATGATACTTGGTGGTAATGATCAGTACACAAATCCCACTTGGCTCTCCAAATTTTGTTCTTATAGGTTGATGCGTTCGTCTACAGTAGCAGTTTTTATATTTAGGTTTCCCTCTGTTCTCTCCTATATAGATAGATGAATTTGGAACTCTAAATCCAACATGGTTTGTAGTAGCTCTTTGAAACTTGACAAAATTAAGGAGTTCTCAGTTTTGTCTCCATGGTTTGTTTCCTCTTAATGTAGCCATAGGCACAGACTGTGGAAAGCACTTTCATTGAGATGGGTTGCCAAGCTTCTAAGAAATAACGAGTTTTCGAAATACCAGCAAATATTTTTTCACACAATCTTGTTGATACTTGGTGGTAATGATCAGTATACAAATCCCACTTGGCTCACCAAATTTTGGTCTTCTAGGTTGAAGCGTTCGTCTACAGTAGCAGTTTTTATATTTAGGTTTCTCTCTGTTCTCTCCTATATAGATAGATGAATTTGGAACTCTAAATCCAACATGGTTTGTAGTAGCTCTTTGAAACTTGACAAAATAAAGGAGTTCTCAGTTTTGTCTCTATGGTTTGTTTCCTCTTCAAGTAGCCCTAGACACAGACTGTGGAAAAGCACTTTCATTGAGAGGGGTTGCCATCTTCTAAGAAATAACGAGTTTCCGAAATACCAGCAAATATTTTTTCACCCAATCTTGATGATACTTGGTGGTAATGATCAGTACACAAATCCCACTTGGCTCACGAAATTTTGTTCTTCTAGGTTGAAGCGTTCGTCTACAGTAGCAGTTTATATATTTAGGTTTCACTCTGTTCTCTCATATATAGGTAGAGGAATTTGGAACTCTAAATCCAACATGGTTTGTAGTAGCTCTTTGAAACTTGACAAAATAAAGGAGTTCTCAGATTTGTCTCTATGGTTTGTTTCCTCTTCAAGTAGCCCTAGGCACAGACTGTGGAAAAGCACTTTCATTGAGAGGGGTTGCCAAGCTTCTAAGAAATAACGAGTTTCCGAAATACCAGCAAATATTTTTTCACCCAATCTTGATGATACTTGGTGGTAATGATCAGTACACAAATCCCACTTGGCTCACCAAATTTTGTTCTTATAGGTTGATGCGTTCGTCTACAGTAGCAGTTTTTATATTTAGGTTTCCCTCTGTTCTCTCCTATATAGATAGATGAATTTGGAACTCTAAATCCAACATGGTTTGTAGTAGCTCTTTGAAACTTGACAAAATAAAGGAGTTCTCTGTTTTGTCTCTATGGTTTGTTTCCTTTTAAAGAAGCCCCAGGCACAGACTGTGGAGAGCACTTTCATTGAGATGGGTTGCCAAGCTTCTAAGAAATAACGAGTTTCCGACATACCAGCAAATATTTTTTCACACAATCTTGTTGATACTTGGTGGTAATGATCAGTATACAAATCCCACTTGGCTCACCAAATTTTGGTCTTCTAGGTTGAAGCGTTCGTCTACAGTAGCAGTTTTTATATTTAGGTTTCACTCTGTTCTCTCATATATAGATAGAGGAATTTGGAACTCTAAATCCAACATGGTTTGTAGTAGCTCTTTGAAACTTGACAAAATAAAGGAGTTCTCAGATTTGTCTCTATGGTTTGTTTCCTCTTCAAGTAGCCCTAGGCACAGACTGTGGAAAAGCACTTTCATTGAGAGGGTTTGCCAAGCTTCTAAGAAATAACGAGTTTTCGAAATACCAGCAAATATTTTTTCACACAATCTTGTTGATACTTGGTGGTAATGATCAGTACACAAATCCCACTTGACTCACCAAATTTTGGTCTTCTAGGTTGAAGCGTTCGTCTACAGTAGCAGTTTTTATATTTAGATTTCTCTCTGTTCTCTCCTATATAAATAGATGAATTTGGAACTCTAAATCCAACATGGTTTGCAGTAGCTCTTTGAAACTTGACAAAATAAAGGAGTTCTCAGATTTGTCTCTATGGTTTGTTTCCTCATCAAGTAGCCCTAGGCACAGACTGTTGAAAAGCACTTTCATTGAGAGGGGTTCCCAAGTTTCTAAGAAATAACGAGTTTCCGAAATACCAGCAAATATTTTTTCACCCAATCTTGATGATACATGGTGGTAATGATCAGTACACAAATCCCACTTGGCTCACCAAATTTTGTTCTTCTAGGTTGAAGCGTTCATCTACAGTAGCAGTTTTTATATTTAGGGTTCCCTCTGTTCTCTCCTATATAGAAATATGAATTTGGAACTCTAAATCCAACATGGTTTGTAGTAGCTCTTTGAAACTTGACAAAATAAAGGAGTTCTCAGTTTTGTCGCTATGGTTTGTTTCCTCTTCAAGTAGCCCCAGGCACAGACTGTGGAAAAGCACTTTCATTGAGAGGGGTTCCCAAGCTTCTAAGAAATAACGAGTTTCCGAAATACCAGCGAATATATTTTCACCCAATCTTTATGATACTTGGTGCTAATGATCAGTACACAAATCCCACTTGGCTCACCACATTTTGTTCTTCTAGGTTGAAGCGTTCGTCTACAGTAGCAGTTTTTATATTTAGTTTTCCCTCTGTTCTCTCCTATATAGATAGATGAATTTGGAACTCTAAATCCAACATGGTTTGTAGTAGCTCTTTGAAACTTGACAAAATAAAGGAGTTCTCAGTTTTGTCTCTATGGTTTGTTTCCTCTTAAAGAAGCCCTAGGCACAGACTGTGGAGAGCACTTTCATTGAGATGGGTTGCCAAGCTTCTAAGAAATAACGAGTTTCCGAAATACCAGCAAATATTTTTTCACACAATCTTGTTGATACTTGGTGGTAATGATCAGTATACAAATCCCACTTGGCTCACCAAATTTTGGTCTTCTAGGTTGAAGCGTTCGTCTACAGTAGCAGTTTTTATATTTAGGTTTCTCTCTGTTCTCTCCTATATAGATAGATGAATTTGGAACTCTAAATCCAACATGGTTTGTAGTACCTCTTTGAAACTTGACAAAATAAAGGAGTTCTAAGATTTGTCTCTATGGTTTGTTTCCTCTTCAAGTAGCCCTAGACACAGACTGTGGAAAAGCACTTTCATTGAGAGGGGTTGCCAAGCTTCTAAGAAATAACGAGTTTCCGAAATACCAGCAAATATTTTTTCACCCAATCTTGATGATACTTGGTGGTAATGATCAGTACACAAATCCCACTTGGCTCACGAAATTTTGTTCTTCTAGGTTGAAGCGTTCGTCTACAGTAGCAGTTTATATATTTAGGTTTCACTCTGTTCTCTCATATATAGGTAGAGGAATTTGGAACTCTAAATCCAACATGGTTTGTAGTAGCTCTTTGAAACTTGACAAAATAAAGGAGTTCTCAGATTTGTCTCTATGGTTTGTTTCCTCTTCAAGTAGCCCTAGGCACAGACTGTGGAAAAGCACTTTCATTGAGAGGGGTTGCCAAGCTTCTAAGAAATAACGAGTTTCCGAAATACCAGCAAATATTTTTTCACCCAATCTTGATGATACTTGGTGGTAATGATCAGTACACAAATCCCACTTGGCTCTCCAAATTTTGTTCTTATAGGTTGATGCGTTCGTCTACAGTAGCAGTTTTTATATTTAGGTTTCCCTCTGTTCTCTCCTATATAGATAGATGAATTTGGAACTCTAAATCCAACATGGTTTGTAGTAGCTCTTTGAAACTTGACAAAATTAAGGAGTTCTCAGTTTTGTCTCCATGGTTTGTTTCCTCTTAATATAGCCCTAGGCACAGACTGTGGAAAGCACTTTCATTGAGATGGGTTGCCAAGCTTCTAAGAAATAACGAGTTTTCGAAATACCAGCAAATATTTTTTCACACAATCTTGTTGATACTTGGTGGTAATGATCAGTATACAAATCCCACTTGGCTCACCAAATTTTGGTCTTCTAGGTTGAAGCGTTCGTCTACAGTAGCAGTTTTTATATTTAGGTTTCTCTCTGTTCTCTCCTATATAGATAGATGAATTTGGAACTCTAAATCCAACATGGTTTGTAGTAGCTCTTTGAAACTTGACAAAATAAAGGAGTTCTCAGTTTTGTCTCTATGGTTTGTTTCCTCTTCAAGTAGCCCTAGACACAGACTGTGGAAAAGCACTTTCATTGAGAGGGGTTGCCATCTTCTAAGAAATAACGAGTTTCCGAAATACCAGCAAATATTTTTTCACCCAATCTTGATGATACTTGGTGGTAATGATCAGTACACAAATCCCACTTGGCTCACGAAATTTTGTTCTTCTAGGTTGAAGCGTTCGTCTACAGTAGCAGTTTATATATTTAGGTTTCACTCTGTTCTCTCATATATAGGTAGAGGAATTTGGAACTCTAAATCCAACATGGTTTGTAGTAGCTCTTTGAAACTTGACAAAATAAAGGAGTTCTCAGATTTGTCTCTATGGTTTGTTTCCTCTTCAAGTAGCCCTAGGCACAGACTGTGGAAAAGCACTTTCATTGAGAGGGGTTGCCAAGCTTCTAAGAAATAACGAGTTTCCGAAATACCAGCAAATATTTTTTCACCCAATCTTGATGATACTTGGTGGTAATGATCAGTACACAAATCCCACTTGGCTCACCAAATTTTGTTCTTATAGGTTGATGCGTTCGTCTACAGTAGCAGTTTTTATATTTAGGTTTCCCTCTGTTCTCTCCTATATAGATAGATGAATTTGGAACTCTAAATCCAACATGGTTTGTAGTAGCTCTTTGAAACTTGACAAAATAAAGGAGTTCTCTGTTTTGTCTCTATGGTTTGTTTCCTTTTAAAGAAGCCCCAGGCACAGACTGTGGAGAGCACTTTCATTGAGATGGGTTGCCAAGCTTCTAAGAAATAACGAGTTTCCGACATACCAGCAAATATTTTTTCACACAATCTTGTTGATACTTGGTGGTAATGATCAGTATACAAATCCCACTTGGCTCACCAAATTTTGGTCTTCTAGGTTGAAGCGTTCGTCTACAGTAGCAGTTTTTATATTTAGGTTTTACTCTGTTCTCTCATATATAGATAGAGGAATTTGGAACTCTAAATCCAACATGGTTTGTAGTAGCTCTTTGAAACTTGACAAAATCAAGGAGTTCTCAGATTTGTCTCTATGGTTTGTTTCCTCTTCAAGTAGCCCTAGGCACAGACTGTGGAAAAGCACTTTCATTGAGAGGGTTTGCCAAGCTTCTAAGAAATAACGAGTATTCGAAATACCAGCAAATATTTTTTCACACAATCTTGTTGATACTTGGTGGTAATGATCAGTACACAAATCCCACTTGACTCACCAAATTTTGGTCTTCTAGGTTGAAGCGTTCGTCTACAGTAGCAGTTTTTATATTTAGATTTCTCTCTGTTCTCTCCTATATAAATAGATGAATTTGGAACTCTAAATCCAACATGGTTTGCAGTAGCTCTTTGAAACTTGACAAAATAAAGGAGTTCTCAGATTTGTCTCTATGGTTTGTTTCCTCATCAAGTAGCCCTAGGCACAGACTGTTGAAAAGCACTTTCATTGAGAGGGGTTCCCAAGTTTCTAAGAAATAACGAGTTTCCGAAATACCAGCAAATATTTTTTCACCCAATCTTGATGATACATGGTGGTAATGATCAGTACACAAATCCCACTTGGCTCACCAAATTTTGTTCTTCTAGGTTGAAGCGTTCATCTACAGTAGCAGTTTTTATATTTAGGGTTCCCTCTGTTCTCTCCTATATAGAAATATGAATTTGGAACTCTAAATCCAACATGGTTTGTAGTAGCTCTTTGAAACTTGAGAAAATAAAGGAGTTCTCAGTTTTGTCGCTATGGTTTGTTTCCTCTTCAAGTAGCCCCAGGCACAGACTGTGGAAAAGCACTTTCATTGAGAGGGGTTCCCAAGCTTCTAAGAAATAACGAGTTTCCGAAATACCAGCGAATATATTTTCACCCAATCTTTATGATACTTGGTGCTAATGATCAGTACACAAATCCCACTTGGCTCACCACATTTTGTTCTTCTAGGTTGAAGCGTTCGTCTACAGTAGCAGTTTTTATATTTAGGTTTCCCTCTGTTCTCTCCTATATAGAAAGATGAATTTGGAACTCTAAATCCAACATGGTTTGTAGTAGCTCTTTGAAACTTGACAAAATAAAGGAGTTCTCAGTTTTGTCGCTATGGTTTGTTTCCTCTTCAAGTAGCCCTAGGCACAGACTGTGGAAAGCACTTTCATTGAGATGGGTTGCCAAGCTTCTAAGAAATAACGAGTTTCCGAAATACCAGCAAATATTTTTTAACCCAATCTTGATGATAGTTGGTGGTAATGATCAGTACACAAATCCCACTTGGCTCACCAAATTTTGTTCTTCTAGGTTGAAGCGTTCGTCTACAGTAGCAGTTTTTATATTTAGGTTTCACTCTGTTCTCTCATATATAGATAGATGAATTTGGAACTCTAAATCCAACATGGTTTGTAGTAGCTCTTTGAAACTTGACAAAATAAAGGAATTCTCAGTTTTATCTCTATGGTTTGTTTCCTCTTTAAGTAGCCCTAGGCAGAGACTCGGGAAAAGCACTTTCATTGAAAGGGGTTGCCAAGCTTCCAAGAAATAACGAGTTTCCGAAATACCAGCAAATATTTTTTCACACAATCTTGTTGATACTTGGTGGTAATGATCAGTACACAAATCCCACTTGGCTCACCAAATTTTGTTCTTCTAGGTTGAAGCGTTCGTCTACAATAGCAGTTTTTATATTTTGGTTTCTCTCTGTTCTCTCCTATATAGATAGATGAATTTGGAACTCTAAATCCAACATGGTTTGTAGTAGCTCTTTGAAACTTGACAAAATAAAGGAGGTCTTAGATTTGTCTCTATGGTTTGTTTACTCTTCAAGTAGCCATAGGCACAGACTGTGGAAAAGCACTTTAATTGAGAGGGGTTCCCAAGCTTCTAAGAAATAACGAGTTTCCGAAATACCAGCGTATATATTTTCACCCAATCTTTATGATACTTGGTGCTAATGATCAGTACACAAATCCCACTTGGCTCACCAAATTTTGTTCTTCTAGGTTGAAGCGTTCGTCTACAGTAGCAGTTTATATATTTAGGTTTCCCTCTGTTCTTTCCTATATAGAAAGATGAATTTGGAACTCTAAATCCAACATGGTTTGTAGTAGCTCTTTGAAACTTGACAAAATAAAGGAGTTCTCAGTTTTGTCGCTATGGTTTGTTTCCTCTTCAAGTAGCCCCAGGCACAGACTGTGGAAAGCACTTTCATTGAGATGGGTTGCCAAGCTTCTAAGAAATAACGAGTTTCCGAAATACCAGCAAATATTTTTTAACCCAATCTTGATGATACTTGGTGGTAATGATCAGTACACAAATCCCACTTGGCTCACCAAATTTTGTTCTTCTAGGTTGAAGCGTTCGTCTACAGTAGCAGTTTTTATATTTAGGTTTCACTCTGTTCTCTCATATATAGATAGATGAATTTGGAACTCTAAATCCAACATGGTTTGTAGTAGCTCTTTGAAACTTGACAAAATAAAGGAATTCTCAGTTTTATCTCTATGGTTTGTTTCCTCTTTAAGTAGCCCTAGGCAGAGACTCGGGAAAAGCACTTTCATTGAAAGGGGTTGCCAAGCTTCCAAGAAATAACGAGTTTCCGAAATACCAGCAAATATTTTTTCACACAATCTTGTTGATACTTGGTGGTAATGATCAGTACACAAATCCCACTTGGCTCACCAAATTTTGTTCTTCTAGGTTGAAGCGTTCGTCAACAGTAGCAGTTTTTATATTTAGGTTTCTCTCTGTTCTCTCCTATATAGATAGATGAATTTGGAACTCTAAATCCAACATGGTTTGTAGTAGCTCTTTGAAACTTGACAAAATAAAGGAGTTCTCAGTTTTGTCTCTATGGTTTGTTTCCTCTTAAAGAAGCCCTAGGCACAGACTGTGGAGAGCACTTTCATTGAGATGGGTTGCCAAGCTTCTAAGAAATAACGAGTTTCCGAAATACCAGCAAATATTTTTTCACACAAACTTGTTGATACTTGGTGGTAATGATCAGTATACAAATCCCACTTCTCTCACCAAATTTTGGTCTTCTAGGTTGAAGCGTTCGTCTACAGTAGCAGTTTTTATATTTAGGTTTCTCTCTGTTCTCTCCTATATAGATAGATGAATTTGGAACTCTAAATCCAACATGGTTTGTAGTAGCTCTTTGAAACTTGACAAAATAAAGGAGGTCTCAGACTTGTCTCTATGGTTTGTTTACTCTTCAAGTAGCCCTAGGCACAGACTGTGGAAAAGCACTTTCATTGAGATGGGTTGCCAAGCTTCTAAGAAATAACGAGTTTCCGAAATACCAGCAAATATTTTTTCACCCAATCTTGATGATACTTGGTGGTAATGATCAGTACACAAATCCCACTTGGCTCACCAAATTTTGGTCTTCTAGGTGGAAGCGTTCGTCTACAGTAGCAGTTTTTATATTTAGGTTTCACTGTGTTCTCTCATATATAGATAGATGAATTTGGAACTCTAAATCCAACATGGTTTGTAGTAGCTCTTTGAAACTTGACAAAATAAAGGAGTTCTCAGTTTTGTCTCTATGGATTGTTTCCTCTTCAAGTAGCCCTAGGCACAGACTGTGGAAAGCACTTTCATTGAGATGGGTTGCCAAGCTTCTAAGAAATAACGCGTTTCCGAAATACCAGCAAATATTTTTTCACACAATCTTGTTGATACTTGGTGGTAATGATCAGTACACAAATCCCACTTGGCTCACCAAATTTAGTTCTTCTAGGTTGAAGCATTCGTGTACAGTAGCAGTTTTTATATTTAGGTTTCCCTCTGTACTCTCCTATATAGATAGATGAATTTGGATCTCTAAATCCAACATGGTTTGTAGTAGCTCTTTGAATCTTGACAAAACAAAGGAGTTCTCAGATTTGTCTCTATGGTTTTTTTCCTCTTCATGTATCCCTAAACACAGACTGTGGAAAAGCACTTTCATTGAGAGGGGTTGCCAAGCTTCTAAGAAATAACGAGTTTCGGAAATACCAGCAAATATTTTTTCACCCAATCTTGATGATACTTGGTGGTAATGATCAGTACACAAATCCCACTTGGCTTATCAAATTTTGTTCTTCTATGTTGAACCGTTCGTCTACAGTAGCAGTTTTTATATTTAGGTTTCCCTCTGTTCTCTCCTATATAGATAGATGAATTTGGAACTCTAAATCCAACATGGTTTGTAGTAGCTCTTTGAAACTTGACAAAATAAAGGAGTTCTCAGTTTTGTCGCAATGGTTTGTTTCCTATTCAAGTAGCCCCAGGCACAGACTGTGGAAAAGCACTTTCATTGAGAGGGGTTCCCAAGCTTCTAAGAAATAACGAGTTTCCGAAATACCAGCGAATATATTTTCACCCAATCTTGATGATACTTGGTGGTAATGATCAGTACACAAATCCCACTTGGCTCTCCAAATTTTGTTCTTATAGGTTGATGCGTTCGTCTACAGTAGCAGTTTTTATATTTAGGTTTCCCTCTGTTCTCTCCTATATAGATAGATGAATTTGGAACTCTAAATCCAACATGGTTTGTAGTAGCTCTTTGAAACTTGACAAAATTAAGGAGTTCTCAGTTTTGTCTCCATGGTTTGTTTCCTCTTAATGTAGCCCTAGGCACAGACTGTGGAATGCACTTTCATTGAGATGGGTTGCCAAGCTTCTAAGAAATAACGAGTTTTCGAAATACCAGCAAATATTTTTTCACACAATCTTGTTGATACTTGGTGGTAATGATCAGTATACAAATCCCACTTGGCTCACCAAATTTTGGTCTTCTAGGTTGAAGCGTTCGTCTACAGTAGCAGTTTTTATATTTAGGTTTCTCTCTGTTCTCTCCTATATAGATAGATGAATTTGGAACTCTAAATCCAACATGGTTTGTAGTAGCTCTTTGAAACTTGACAAAATAAAGGAGTTCTCAGTTTTGTCTCTATGGTTTGTTTCCTCTTCAAGTAGCCCTAGACACAGACTGTGGAAAAGCACTTTCATTGAGAGGGGTTGCCATCTTCTAAGAAATAACGAGTTTCCGAAATACCAGCAAATATTTTTTCACCCAATCTTGATGATACTTGGTGGTAATGATCAGTACACAAATCCCACTTGGCTCACGAAATTTTGTTCTTCTAGGTTGAAGCGTTCGTCTACAGTAGCAGTTTATATATTTAGGTTTCACTCTGTTCTCTCATATATAGGTAGAGGAATTTGGAACTCTAAATCCAACATGGTTTGTAGTAGCTCTTTGAAACTTGACAAAATAAAGGAGTTCTCAGATTTGTCTCTATGGTTTGTTTCCTCTTCAAGTAGCCCTAGGCACAGACTGTGGAAAAGCACTTTCATTGAGAGGGGTTGCCAAGCTTCTAAGAAATAACGAGTTTCCGAAATACCAGCAAATATTTTTTCACCCAATCTTGATGATACTTGGTGGTAATGATCAGTACACAAATCCCACTTGGCTCACCAAATTTTGTTCTTATAGGTTGATGCGTTCGTCTACAGTAGCAGTTTTTATATTTAGGTTTCCCTCTGTTCTCTCCTATATAGATAGATGAATTTGGAACTCTAAATCCAACATGGTTTGTAGTAGCTCTTTGAAACTTGACAAAATAAAGGAGTTCTCTGTTTTGTCTCTATGGTTTGTTTCCTTTTAAAGAAGCCCCAGGCACAGACTGTGGAGAGCACTTTCATTGAGATGGGTTGCCAAGCTTCTAAGAAATAACGAGTTTCCGACATACCAGCAAATATTTTTTCACACAATCTTGTTGATACTTGGTGGTAATGATCAGTATACAAATCCCACTTGGCTCACCAAATTTTGGTCTTCTAGGTTGAAGCGTTCGTCTACAGTAGCAGTTTTTATATTTAGGTTTTACTCTGTTCTCTCATATATAGATAGAGGAATTTGGAACTCTAAATCCAACATGGTTTGTAGTAGCTCTTTGAAACTTGACAAAATCAAGGAGTTCTCAGATTTGTCTCTATGGTTTGTTTCCTCTTCAAGTAGCCCTAGGCACAGACTGTGGAAAAGCACTTTCATTGAGAGGGTTTGCCAAGCTTCTAAGAAATAACGAGTATTCGAAATACCAGCAAATATTTTTTCACACAATCTTGTTGATACTTGGTGGTAATGATCAGTACACAAATCCCACTTGACTCACCAAATTTTGGTCTTCTAGGTTGAAGCGTTCGTCTACAGTAGCAGTTTTTATATTTAGATTTCTCTCTGTTCTCTCCTATATAAATAGATGAATTTGGAACTCTAAATCCAACATGGTTTGCAGTAGCTCTTTGAAACTTGACAAAATAAAGGAGTTCTCAGATTTGTCTCTATGGTTTGTTTCCTCATCAAGTAGCCCTAGGCACAGACTGTTGAAAAGCACTTTCATTGAGAGGGGTTCCCAAGTTTCTAAGAAATAACGAGTTTCCGAAATACCAGCAAATATTTTTTCACCCAATCTTGATGATACATGGTGGTAATGATCAGTACACAAATCCCACTTGGCTCACCAAATTTTGTTCTTCTAGGTTGAAGCGTTCATCTACAGTAGCAGTTTTTATATTTAGGGTTCCCTCTGTTCTCTCCTATATAGAAATATGAATTTGGAACTCTAAATCCAACATGGTTTGTAGTAGCTCTTTGAAACTTGAGAAAATAAAGGAGTTCTCAGTTTTGTCGCTATGGTTTGTTTCCTCTTCAAGTAGCCCCAGGCACAGACTGTGGAAAAGCACTTTCATTGAGAGGGGTTCCCAAGCTTCTAAGAAATAACGAGTTTCCGAAATACCAGCGAATATATTTTCACCCAATCTTTATGATACTTGGTGCTAATGATCAGTACACAAATCCCACTTGGCTCACCACATTTTGTTCTTCTAGGTTGAAGCGTTCGTCTACAGTAGCAGTTTTTATATTTAGGTTTCCCTCTGTTCTCTCCTATATAGAAAGATGAATTTGGAACTCTAAATCCAACATGGTTTGTAGTAGCTCTTTGAAACTTGACAAAATAAAGGAGTTCTCAGTTTTGTCGCTATGGTTTGTTTCCTCTTCAAGTAGCCCTAGGCACAGACTGTGGAAAGCACTTTCATTGAGATGGGTTGCCAAGCTTCTAAGAAATAACGAGTTTCCGAAATACCAGCAAATATTTTTTAACCCAATCTTGATGATAGTTGGTGGTAATGATCAGTACACAAATCCCACTTGGCTCACCAAATTTTGTTCTTCTAGGTTGAAGCGTTCGTCTACAGTAGCAGTTTTTATATTTAGGTTTCACTCTGTTCTCTCATATATAGATAGATGAATTTGGAACTCTAAATCCAACATGGTTTGTAGTAGCTCTTTGAAACTTGACAAAATAAAGGAATTCTCAGTTTTATCTCTATGGTTTGTTTCCTCTTTAAGTAGCCCTAGGCAGAGACTCGGGAAAAGCACTTTCATTGAAAGGGGTTGCCAAGCTTCCAAGAAATAACGAGTTTCCGAAATACCAGCAAATATTTTTTCACACAATCTTGTTGATACTTGGTGGTAATGATCAGTACACAAATCCCACTTGGCTCACCAAATTTTGTTCTTCTAGGTTGAAGCGTTCGTCTACAATAGCAGTTTTTATATTTTGGTTTCTCTCTGTTCTCTCCTATATAGATAGATGAATTTGGAACTCTAAATCCAACATGGTTTGTAGTAGCTCTTTGAAACTTGACAAAATAAAGGAGGTCTTAGATTTGTCTCTATGGTTTGTTTACTCTTCAAGTAGCCATAGGCACAGACTGTGGAAAAGCACTTTAATTGAGAGGGGTTCCCAAGCTTCTAAGAAATAACGAGTTTCCGAAATACCAGCGAATATATTTTCACCCAATCTTTATGATACTTGGTGCTAATGATCAGTACACAAATCCCACTTGGCTCACCAAATTTTGTTCTTCTAGGTTGAAGCGTTCGTCTACAGTAGCAGTTTATATATTTAGGTTTCCCTCTGTTCTTTCCTATATAGAAAGATGAATTTGGAACTCTAAATCCAACATGGTTTGTAGTAGCTCTTTGAAACTTGACAAAATAAAGGAGTTCTCAGTTTTGTCGCTATGGTTTGTTTCCTCTTCAAGTAGCCCCAGGCACAGACTGTGGAGAGCACTTTCATTGAGATGGGTTGCCAAGCTTCTAAGAAATAACGAGTTTCCGACATACCAGCAAATATTTTTTCACACAATCTTGTTGATACTTGGTGGTAATGATCAGTATACAAATCCCACTTGGCTCACCAAATTTTGGTCTTCTAGGTTGAAGCGTTCGTCTACAGTAGCAGTTTTTATATTTAGGTTTTACTCTGTTCTCTCATATATAGATAGAGGAATTTGGAACTCTAAATCCAACATGGTTTGTAGTAGCTCTTTGAAACTTGACAAAATCAAGGAGTTCTCAGATTTGTCTCTATGGTTTGTTTCCTCTTCAAGTAGCCCTAGGCACAGACTGTGGAAAAGCACTTTCATTGAGAGGGTTTGCCAAGCTTCTAAGAAATAACGAGTATTCGAAATACCAGCAAATATTTTTTCACACAATCTTGTTGATACTTGGTGGTAATGATCAGTACACAAATCCCACTTGACTCACCAAATTTTGGTCTTCTAGGTTGAAGCGTTCGTCTACAGTAGCAGTTTTTATATTTAGATTTCTCTCTGTTCTCTCCTATATAAATAGATGAATTTGGAACTCTAAATCCAACATGGTTTGCAGTAGCTCTTTGAAACTTGACAAAATAAAGGAGTTCTCAGATTTGTCTCTATGGTTTGTTTCCTCATCAAGTAGCCCTAGGCACAGACTGTTGAAAAGCACTTTCATTGAGAGGGGTTCCCAAGTTTCTAAGAAATAACGAGTTTCCGAAATACCAGCAAATATTTTTTCACCCAATCTTGATGATACATGGTGGTAATGATCAGTACACAAATCCCACTTGGCTCACCAAATTTTGTTCTTCTAGGTTGAAGCGTTCATCTACAGTAGCAGTTTTTATATTTAGGGTTCCCTCTGTTCTCTCCTATATAGAAATATGAATTTGGAACTCTAAATCCAACATGGTTTGTAGTAGCTCTTTGAAACTTGAGAAAATAAAGGAGTTCTCAGTTTTGTCGCTATGGTTTGTTTCCTCTTCAAGTAGCCCCAGGCACAGACTGTGGAAAAGCACTTTCATTGAGAGGGGTTCCCAAGCTTCTAAGAAATAACGAGTTTCCGAAATACCAGCGAATATATTTTCACCCAATCTTTATGATACTTGGTGCTAATGATCAGTACACAAATCCCACTTGGCTCACCACATTTTGTTCTTCTAGGTTGAAGCGTTCGTCTACAGTAGCAGTTTTTATATTTAGGTTTCCCTCTGTTCTCTCCTATATAGAAAGATGAATTTGGAACTCTAAATCCAACATGGTTTGTAGTAGCTCTTTGAAACTTGACAAAATAAAGGAGTTCTCAGTTTTGTCGCTATGGTTTGTTTCCTCTTCAAGTAGCCCTAGGCACAGACTGTGGAAAGCACTTTCATTGAGATGGGTTGCCAAGCTTCTAAGAAATAACGAGTTTCCGAAATACCAGCAAATATTTTTTAACCCAATCTTGATGATAGTTGGTGGTAATGATCAGTACACAAATCCCACTTGGCTCACCAAATTTTGTTCTTCTAGGTTGAAGCGTTCGTCTACAGTAGCAGTTTTTATATTTAGGTTTCACTCTGTTCTCTCATATATAGATAGATGAATTTGGAACTCTAAATCCAACATGGTTTGTAGTAGCTCTTTGAAACTTGACAAAATAAAGGAATTCTCAGTTTTATCTCTATGGTTTGTTTCCTCTTTAAGTAGCCCTAGGCAGAGACTCGGGAAAAGCACTTTCATTGAAAGGGGTTGCCAAGCTTCCAAGAAATAACGAGTTTCCGAAATACCAGCAAATATTTTTTCACACAATCTTGTTGATACTTGGTGGTAATGATCAGTACACAAATCCCACTTGGCTCACCAAATTTTGTTCTTCTAGGTTGAAGCGTTCGTCTACAATAGCAGTTTTTATATTTTGGTTTCTCTCTGTTCTCTCCTATATAGATAGATGAATTTGGAACTCTAAATCCAACATGGTTTGTAGTAGCTCTTTGAAACTTGACAAAATAAAGGAGGTCTTAGATTTGTCTCTATGGTTTGTTTACTCTTCAAGTAGCCATAGGCACAGACTGTGGAAAAGCACTTTAATTGAGAGGGGTTCCCAAGCTTCTAAGAAATAACGAGTTTCCGAAATACCAGCGAATATATTTTCACCCAATCTTTATGATACTTGGTGCTAATGATCAGTACACAAATCCCACTTGGCTCACCAAATTTTGTTCTTCTAGGTTGAAGCGTTCGTCTACAGTAGCAGTTTATATATTTAGGTTTCCCTCTGTTCTTTCCTATATAGAAAGATGAATTTGGAACTCTAAATCCAACATGGTTTGTAGTAGCTCTTTGAAACTTGACAAAATAAAGGAGTTCTCAGTTTTGTCGCTATGGTTTGTTTCCTCTTCAAGTAGCCCCAGGCACAGACTGTGGAAAGCACTTTCATTGAGATGGGTTGCCAAGCTTCTAAGAAATAACGAGTTTCCGAAATACCAGCAAATATTTTTTAACCCAATCTTGATGATACTTGGTGGTAATGATCAGTACACAAATCCCACTTGGCTCACCAAATTTTGTTCTTCTAGGTTGAAGCGTTCGTCTACAGTAGCAGTTTTTATATTTAGGTTTCACTCTGTTCTCTCATATATAGATAGATGAATTTGGAACTCTAAATCCAACATGGTTTGTAGTAGCTCTTTGAAACTTGACAAAATAAAGGAATTCTCAGTTTTATCTCTATGGTTTGTTTCCTCTTTAAGTAGCCCTAGGCAGAGACTCGGGAAAAGCACTTTCATTGAAAGGGGTTGCCAAGCTTCCAAGAAATAACGAGTTTCCGAAATACCAGCAAATATTTTTTCACACAATCTTGTTGATACTTGGTGGTAATGATCAGTACACAAATCCCACTTGGCTCACCAAATTTTGTTCTTCTAGGTTGAAGCGTTCGTCAACAGTAGCAGTTTTTATATTTAGGTTTCTCTCTGTTCTCTCCTATATAGATAGATGAATTTGGAACTCTAAATCCAACATGGTTTGTAGTAGCTCTTTGAAACTTGACAAAATAAAGGAGTTCTCAGTTTTGTCTCTATGGTTTGTTTCCTCTTAAAGAAGCCCTAGGCACAGACTGTGGAGAGCACTTTCATTGAGATGGGTTGCCAAGCTTCTAAGAAATAACGAGTTTCCGAAATACCAGCAAATATTTTTTCACACAAACTTGTTGATACTTGGTGGTAATGATCAGTATACAAATCCCACTTCTCTCACCAAATTTTGGTCTTCTAGGTTGAAGCGTTCGTCTACAGTAGCAGTTTTTATATTTAGGTTTCTCTCTGTTCTCTCCTATATAGATAGATGAATTTGGAACTCTAAATCCAACATGGTTTGTAGTAGCTCTTTGAAACTTGACAAAATAAAGGAGGTCTCAGACTTGTCTCTATGGTTTGTTTACTCTTCAAGTAGCCCTAGGCACAGACTGTGGAAAAGCACTTTCATTGAGATGGGTTGCCAAGCTTCTAAGAAATAACGAGTTTCCGAAATACCAGCAAATATTTTTTCACCCAATCTTGATGATACTTGGTGGTAATGATCAGTACACAAATCCCACTTGGCTCACCAAATTTTGGTCTTCTAGGTGGAAGCGTTCGTCTACAGTAGCAGTTTTTATATTTAGGTTTCACTGTGTTCTCTCATATATAGATAGATGAATTTGGAACTCTAAATCCAACATGGTTTGTAGTAGCTCTTTGAAACTTGACAAAATAAAGGAGTTCTCAGTTTTGTCTCTATGGATTGTTTCCTCTTCAAGTAGCCCTAGGCACAGACTGTGGAAAGCACTTTCATTGAGATGGGTTGCCAAGCTTCTAAGAAATAACGCGTTTCCGAAATACCAGCAAATATTTTTTCACACAATCTTGTTGATACTTGGTGGTAATGATCAGTACACAAATCCCACTTGGCTCACCAAATTTAGTTCTTCTAGGTTGAAGCATTCGTGTACAGTAGCAGTTTTTATATTTAGGTTTCCCTCTGTACTCTCCTATATAGATAGATGAATTTGGATCTCTAAATCCAACATGGTTTGTAGTAGCTCTTTGAATCTTGACAAAACAAAGGAGTTCTCAGATTTGTCTCTATGGTTTTTTTCCTCTTCATGTATCCCTAAACACAGACTGTGGAAAAGCACTTTCATTGAGAGGGGTTGCCAAGCTTCTAAGAAATAACGAGTTTCGGAAATACCAGCAAATATTTTTTCACCCAATCTTGATGATACTTGGTGGTAATGATCAGTACACAAATCCCACTTGGCTTATCAAATTTTGTTCTTCTATGTTGAACCGTTCGTCTACAGTAGCAGTTTTTATATTTAGGTTTCCCTCTGTTCTCTCCTATATAGATAGATGAATTTGGAACTCTAAATCCAACATGGTTTGTAGTAGCTCTTTGAAACTTGACAAAATAAAGGAGTTCTCAGTTTTGTCGCAATGGTTTGTTTCCTATTCAAGTAGCCCCAGGCACAGACTGTGGAAAAGCACTTTCATTGAGAGGGGTTCCCAAGCTTCTAAGAAATAACGAGTTTCCGAAATACCAGCAAATATTTTTTCACCCAATCTTGATGATGCTTGGTGGTAATGATCAGTATACAAATCCCACTTGGCTCACCAAATTTTGTTCTTCTAGGTTGAAGCGTTCATCTACAGTAGCAGTTTTTATATTTAGGTTTCACTCTGTTCTCTCATATATAGATAGATGAATTTGGAAATCTAAATCCAACATGGTTTTTAGTAGCTGTTTGAAACTTGACAAAATAAAGGAGTTCTCAGTTTTGTCTCCATGGATTGTTTCCTCTTCAAGTAGCCCTAGGCACAGACTGTGGAAAGCACTTTCATTGAGATGGGTTGCCAAGCTTCTAAGAAATAACGCGTTTCCGAAATACCAGCAAATATTTTTTCACACAATCTTGTTGATACTTGGTGGTATAGATCAGTATACAAATCCCACTTGGCTCACCAAATTTTGGTCTTCTAGGTTGAAGCGTTCGTCTACAGTAGCAGTTTTTATATTTAGGTTTCTCTCTGTTCTCTCCTATATAGATAGATGAATTTGGAACTCTAAATCCAACATGGTTTGTAGTAGCTCTTTGAAACTTGACAAAGTAAAGGAGTTCTCAGATTTGTCTCTATGGTTTGTTTCCTCTTCAAGTAGCCCTAGGCACAGACTGTGGAAAAGCACTTTCATTGAGAGGGGTTCCCAAGCTTCTAAGAAATAACGAGTTTCCGAAATACCAGCAAATACTTTTTCACCCAATCTTGATGATACTTGGTGGTCATGATCAGTACACAAATCCCACTTGGCTCACCAAATTTTGTTCTTCTAGGTTGAAGCGTTCGTCTACAGTAGCAGTTTTTATATTTAGGTTTCACTCTGTTCTCTCATATATAGATAGATGAATTTGAAACTCTAAATCCAAGATGGTTTGTAGTAGCTCTTTGAAACTTGACAATATAAAGGAGTTCTCAGTTTTGTCTCTATGGTTTGTTTCCTCTTCAAGTAGCCCTAGGCACAGACTGTGGAAAAGCACTTTCATTGAGAGGGGTTGCCAAGCTTCTAAGAAATAACGAGTTTCCGAAATACCAGCAAATATTTTTTCACCCAATCTTGATGATACTTTGTGGTAATGATCAGTACACAAATCCCACTTGGCTTACCAAATTTTGTTCTTCTAGGTTGAAGCGTTCGTCTACAGTAGCAGTTTTTATATTTAGGTTTCCCTCTGTTCTCTACTATATAGATAGATGAATTTGGAACTCTAAATCCAACATGGTTTGTAGTAGCTCTTTGAAACTTGACAAAATAAAGGAGTTCTCAGTTTTGTCTCTATGGTTTGTTTCCTCTTAAAGAAGCCCTAGGCACAGACTGTGGAAAGCACTTTCATTGAGATGGGTTGCCAAGCTTCTAAGAAATAACGAGTTTCCGAAATACCAGCAAATATTTTTTCACACAATCTTGTTGATACTTGGTGGTAATGATCAGTATACAAATCCCACTTGGCTCACCAAATTTTGGTCTTCTAGGTTGAAGCGTTCGTCTACAGTAGCAGTTTTTATATTTAGGTTTCCCTCTGTACTCTCCTATATAGATAGATGAATTTGGAACTCTAAAATCCAACATGGTTTGTAGTAGCTCTTTGAAACTTGACAAAATAAAGGGGTTCTCAGATTTGTCTCTATGGTTTGTTTCCTCTTCAAGTAGCCCTAGGCACAGACTGTGGAAAAGCACTTTCATTGAGAGGTGTTGCCAAGCTTCTAAGAATTAACGAGTTTCCGAAATACCAGCAAATATTTTTTCACCCAATCTTGATGATACTTGGTGGTCATGATCAGTATACAAATCCCACTTGGGTCACCAAATTTTGTTCTTCTAGGTTGAAGCGTTCGTCTACAGTAGCAGTTTTTATATTTAGGTTTCACTCTGTTCTCTCATATATAGATAGATGAATTTGGAACTCTAAATCCACATGGTTTGTATAGCTCTTTGAAACTTGACAAAATAAAGGAGTTTCTCAGTTTTGTCTCTATGGATTGTTTCCTCTTTCAAGTAGCCCCGAGCACAGACTGTGGAAAGCACTTTCATTGAGATGGGTTGCCAAGCTTCTAAGAAATAACGCGTTTCTGAAATACCAGCAAATATTTTTTCACACAATCTTGTTGATACTTGGTGGTAATGATCACTATACAAATCCCACTTGGCTCACCAAATTTAGTTCTTCTAGGTTGAAGCGTTCGTCTACAGAGCAGTTTTTATATTTAGGTTTCCCTCTGTTTTCTCCTATATAGATAGATGAATTTGGAACTCTAAATCCAACATGGTTTGTAGTAGCTCTTTGACACTTGACAAAATAAAGGAGTTCTCAGTTTTGTCTCTATGGTTTGTTTCCTCTTCAAGTAGCCCTAGGCACAGACTGTGGAAAGCACTTTCATTGAGATGGGTTGCCAAGCTTCTAAGAAATAACGAGTTTTCGAAATACCAGCAAATATTTTTTCACACAATCTTGTTGATACTTGGTGGTAATGATCAGTACACAAATCCCACTTGACTCACCAAATTTTGGTCTTCTAGGTTGAAGCGTTCGTCTACAGCGTCTACAGTAGCAGTTTTTATATTTAAATTTCTCTCTGTTCTCTCCTATATAGATAGATGAATTTGGAACTCTAAATCCAACATGGTTTGCAGTAGCTCTTTGAAACTTGACACAATAAAGGAGTTCTCAGATTTGTCTCTATGGTTTGTTTCCTCATCAAGTAGCCCAAGGCACAGACTGTGGAAAAGCACTTTCATTGAGAGGGGTTCCCAAGCTTCTAAGAAATAACGAGTTTCCGAAATACCAGCAAATATTTTTTCACCCAATCTTGATGATTCTTGGTGGTCATGATCAGTACACAAATCCCACTTGGCTCACCAAATTTTGTTCTTCTAGGTTGAAGCGTTCGTCTACAGTAGCAGTTTTTATATTTAGGTTTCCCTCTGTTCTCTCCTATATAGAAAGATGAATTTGGAACTCTAAATCCAACATGGTTTGTAGTAGCTCTTTGAAACTTGACAAAATAAAGGAGTTCTCAGTTTTGTCGCTATGGTTTGTTTCCTCTTAAAGTAGCCCCAGGCACAGACTGTGGAAAGCACATTCATTGAGATGGGTTGCCAAGCTTCTAACAAATAATGAGTTTCCGAAATACCAGCAAATATTTTTTCACCCAATCTTGATGATACTTGGTGGTAATGATCAGTATACAAATTCCACTTGGCTCACCAAATTTTGTTCTTCTAGGTTGAAGCGTTCGTCTACAGTAGCAGTTTTTATATTTAGGTTTCCCTCTGTTCTCTGCTATATAGATAGATGAATTTGGAACTCTAAATCCAACATGGTTTGTAGTAGCTCTTTGAAACTTGACAAAATAAAGGAGTTCTAGTTTTGTCTCTATGGTTTGTTTCCTCTTAAAGAAGCCCTAGGCACAGACTGTGGAGAGCACTTTCATTGAGATGGGTTGCCAAGCTTCTAAGAAATAACGAGTTTCCGAAATACCAGCAAATATTTTTTCACACAATCTTGTTGATACTTGGCGGTAATGATCAGTATACAAATCCCACTTGCTCACCAAATTTTGGTCTTCTAGGTTGAAGCGTTCGTCTACAAAGCAGTTTTTATATTTAGGTTTCTCTCTGTTCTCTCCTATATAGATAGATGAATTTGGAACTCTAAATTCAACATGGTTTGTAGTACTCTTGAAACTTGACAAAATAAAGGAGTTCTAAGATTTGTCTCTATGGTTTGTTTCCTCTTCAAGAAGCCTAGACACAGACTGTGGAAAAGCACTTTCATTGAGAGGGGTTCCCAAGGTTCTAAGAAATAACGAGTTTCCGAAATACCAGCAAATATTTTTTCACCCAATCTTGATGATACTTGGTGGTCATGATCAGTACACAAATCCCACTTGGCTCACCAAATTTTGTTCTTCTAGGTTGAAACGTTCGTCTACAGTAGCAGTTTTTATATTTAGGTTTCACTCTGTTCTCTCATTATATAGATAGAAGAATTTGGAACTCTAAATCCAACATGGTGTGTAGTAGCTCTTTGAAACTTGACAAAATAAAGGAGTTCTCAGATTTGTCTCTATGGTTTGTTTCCTCTTCAAGTAGCCCTAGGCACAGACTGTGGAAAAGCACTTTCATTGAGAGGGTTGCCAAGCTTCTAGAAATAACGAGTTTCCGAAATACCAGCAAATATTTTTTCACCCAATCTTGATGATACTTGGTGGTAATGATCAGTATACAAATCCCACTTGGCTCACCAAATTTTGTTCTTCTAAGTTGAAGCGTTCGTCTACAGTAGTAGTTTATATATTTAGGTTTCCCTCTGTTCTCTCCTATATAGATAGATGAATTTGGAATTCTAAATCCAACATGGTTTGTAGTAGCTCTTTGAAACTTGACAAAATAAAGGAGTTCTCAGTTTTGTCGCTATGGTTTGTTTCCTCTTCAAGTAGCCCCAGGCACAGACTGTGGAAAGCACTTTCATTGAGATAGGTTGCCAAGCTTCTAACAAATAACGAGTTTCCGAAATACCAGCAAATATTTTTTCACCCAATCTTGATGATACTTGGTGGTAATTATCAGTCTACAAATCCCACTTGGCTCACCAAATTTTGTTCTTCTAGGTTGAAGCGTTCGTCTACAGTAGCAGTTTTTATATTTAGGTTTCCCTCTGTTCTCTCCTATATAGATAGATGAATTTGGAACTCTAAATCCAACATGGTTTGTAGTAGGTCTTTGAAACTTGACAAAATAAAGGAGTTCTCAGTTTTGTCTCTATGGTTTGTTTCCTCTTACAGAAGCCCTAGGCACAGACTGTGGAGAGCACTTTCATTGAGATGGGTTGCCAAGCTTCTAAGAAATAACGAGTTTCCGAAATACCAGCAAATATTTTTTCACACAATCTTGTTGATACTTGGCGGTAATGATCAGTATACAAATCCCACTTGGCTCACCAAATTTTGGTCTTCCAGGTTGAAGCGTTCGTCTACAGTAGCAGTTTTTATATTTAGGTTTCTCTCTGTTCTCTCCTATATAGATAGATGAATTTGGAACTCTAAATTCAACATGGTTTGTAGTAGCTCTTTGAAACTTGACAAAATAAAGGAGTTCTAAGATTTGTCTCTATGGTTTGTTTCCTCTTCAAGTAGCCCTAGGCACAGACTGTGGAAAAGCACTTTCATTGAGAGGGGTTGCCAAGCTGCTAAGAAATAACGAGTTTCCGAAATACCAGCAAATATTTTTTCACCCAATCTTGATGATACTTGGTGGTAATGATCAGTATACAAATCCCACTTGGCTCACCAAATTTTGGTCTTCTAGGTTGAAGCGTTCGTCTACAGTAGCAGTTTTTATATTTAGGTTTCCCTGTTCTCTCCTATATAGATAGTGAATTTGGAACACTAAATCCAACATGGTTTGTAGTAGCTCTTTGAAACTTGACAAAATAAAGGAGTTCTCAGTTTGTCTCTATGGTTTGTTTCCTCTTCAAGTAGCCCTAGGCACAGACTGTGGAAAAGCACTTTCATTGAGAGGTGTTGCCAAGCTTCTAAGAATTAACGAGTTTCCGAAATACCAGCAAATATTTTTTCACCCAATCTTGATGATACTTGGTGGTCATGATCAGTATACAAATCCCACTTGGCTCACCAAATTTTGTTCTTCTAGGTTGAAGCGTTCGTCTACAGTAGCAGTTTTTATATTTGGGTTTCACTCTGTTCTCTCATATATAGATAGATGAATTTGGAACTCTAAATCCAACATGGTTTGTAGTAGCTCTTTGAAACTTGACAAAATAAAGGAGTTCTCAGTTTTGTCTCTATGGATTGTTTCCTCTTCAAGTAGCCCGAGGCACAGACTGTGGAAAGCACTTTCATTGAGATGGGTTGCCAAGCTTCTAAGAAATAACGCGTTTCTGAAATACCAGCAAATATTTTTTCACACAATCTTGTTGATACTTGGTGGTAATGATCAGTACACAAATCCCACTTGGCTCACCAAAATTAGTTCTTCTAGGTTGAAGCGTTCGTCTACAGTAGCAGTTTTTATATTTAGGTTTCCCTCTGTTTTCTCCTATATAGATAGATGAATTTGGAACTCTAAATCCAACAGGGTTTGTAGTAGCTCTTTGAAACTTGACAAAATAAAGGAGTTCTCAGTTTTGTCTCTATGGTTTGTTTCCTCTTCAAGTAGCCCTAGGCACAGACTGTGGAAAGCACTTTCATTGAGATGGGTTGCCTAGCTTCTAAGAAATAACGAGTTTTCGAAATACCAGCAAATATTTTTTCACACAATCTTATTGATACTTGGTGGTAATGATCAGTACACAAATCCCACTTGACTCACCAAATTTTGGTCTTCTAGTTGAAGCGTTCGTCTACAGTAGCAGTTTTTATATTTAGATTTCTCTCTGTTCTCTCCTATATAGATAGATGAATTTGGAACTCTAAATCCAACATGGTTTGCAGTAGCTCTTTGAAACTTGACAAAATAAAGGAGTTCTCAGATTTGTCTCTATGGTTTGTTTCCTCATCAAGTAGCCCTAGGCACAGACTGTGGAAAAGCACTTTCATTGAGAGGGTTCCCAAGCTTCTAAGAAATAACGAGTTTCCGAAATACCAGCAAATATTTTTCACCCAATCTTGATGATACTTGGTGGTCATGATCAGTACACAAATCCACTTGGCTCAACCAAATTTTGTTCTTCTAGGTTGAAGCGTTCGTCTACAGTAGCAGTTTTTATATTTAGCTTTCCCTCTGTTCTCTCCTATATAGAAAGATGAATTTGGAACTCTAAATCCAACATGGTTTGTAGTAGCTCTTTGAAACTTGACAAAATAAAGAGTTCTCAGTTTTGTCGCTATGGTTTGGTTTCCTCTTCCAAGTAGCCCAGGCCCAGGCAAGACTGTGGAAAGCACTTTCATTGAGATCGGTTGCCAAGCTTCTAACAAATAACGTTTCCGAAATACCCAGCAAATATTTTTTCACCCAATCTTGATGATACTTGGTGGTAAATGATCAATATACAATCCCACTTGGCTCACCAAATTTTGTTCTTCTAGGTTGAAGCGTTCGTCTACAGTAGCAGTTTTTATATTTAGGTTTCCCTCTGTTCTCCTATATAGAAAGATGAATTTGGAACTCTAAATCCAACATGGTTTGTAGTAGCTCTTTGAAACTTGACAAAATAAAGGAGTTCTCAGTTTGTCTCTATGGTTTGTTTCCTCTTAAAGAAGCCCTAGGCACAGACTGTGGAGAGCCTTTCATTGAGATGGGTTGCCAAGCTTCTAAGAAATAACGAGTTTCCCGAAATACCAAGATTTTTTTCACACATCTTGTTGATACTTGGCGGGTAATGATCAGTATACAAATCCCAATTGGCTCACCAAATTTTGGTCTTCTAGGTTGAAGCGTTCGTCTACAGTAGCAGTTTTTATATTTATTTTTCTCTGTTCTCTCCTATATAGATAGATGAATTTGGAACTCTAAATTCAACATGGTTTGTAGTAGCTCTTTGAAACTTGACAAAATAAAGGAGTTCTAAGATTTGTCTCTATGCTTTGTTTCCTCTTCAAGAAGCCCTAGACACAGACTGTGGAAAAGCACTTTCATTGAAAGGGGTTCCCAAGGTTCTAAGAAATAACGAGTTTCCGAAATACCAGCAAATATTTTTCAACCAATCTTGATGATACTTGGTGGTCATGATCAGTACACAAATCCCACTTGGATCACCAAATTTTGTTCTTCTAGGTTGAAGCGTTCGTCTACCGTAGCAGTTTTTATATTTAGGTTTCACTCTGTTCTCTCATATATAGATAGATGAATTTGGAACTCTAAATCCAACATGGTTTGTAGTAGCTCTTTGAAACTTGACAAAATACAGGAGTTCTCAGTTTTGTCTCTATGGTTTGTTTCCTCTTAAAGTAGCCCTAGGCACAGACTGTGGAAAGCACTTTCATTGAGATGGGTTGCCAAGATTCTAAGAAATAACGAGTTTTCGAAATATCAGCAAATATTTTTTCACACAATCTTGATGATACTTGGTGGTAATGATCAGTACACAAATCCCACTTGGCTTACCAAATTTTGTTCTTCTAGGTTGAAGCGTTCGTCTACAGTAGCAGTTTTTATATTCAAGTTTCCCTCTGTTCTCTCCTATATAGATAGATGAATTTGGAACTCTAAATCCAACATGGTTTGTAGTAGCTCTTTGAAACTTGACAAAATAAAGGAGTTCTCAGATTTGACTCTATGGTTTGTTTCCTCTTCAAGTAGCCCTAGGCACAGACTGTGGAAAAGCACTTTAATTGAGAGGGGTTGCCAAGCTTCTAAGAAATAACGAGTTTCCGAAATACCAGCGAATATTTTTTCACCCAATCTTGATGATACTTGCTGCTAATGATCAGTACACAAATCCCACTTGGCAAACCAAATTCTGTTCTTCTAGGTTGAAGCGTTCGTCTACAGTAGCAGTTTTTATATTTAGGTTTCCCTCTGTTCTCTCCTATATAGAAAGATGAATTTGGAACTCTAAATCCAACATGGTTTGTAGTAGCTCTTTGAAACTTGACAAAATAAAGGAGTTCTCAGTTTTGTCGCTATGGTTTGTTTCCTATTCAAGTAGCCCCAGGCACAGACTGTGGAAAAGCACTTTCATTGAGAGGGGTTCCCAAGCTTCTAAGAAATAACGAGTTTCCGAAATACCAGCAAATATTTTTTCACCCAATCTTGATGATGCTTGGTGGTAATGATCAGTACAAAAATCCCACTTGGCTCACCAAATTTTGTTCTTCTAGGTTGAAGCGTTCAATTACAGTAGCAGTTTTCATATTTAGGTTTCTCTCTGTTTTCTCCTATATAGATAGATGAATTTGGAACTCTAAATCCAACATGGTTTGTAGTAGCTCTTTGAAACTTGACAAAATAAAGGAGTTCTCAGTTTTGTCTCTATGGTTTGTTTCCTCTTAAAGAAGCCCTAGGCACAGACTGTGGAGAGCACTTTCATTGAGATGGGTTGCCAAGCTTCTAAGAAATAACGAGTTTCCGAAATACCAGCAAATATTTTTTCACACAATCTTGTTGATACTTGGCGGTAATGATCAGTATACAAATCCCACTTGGCTCACCAAATTTTGTTCTTCTAGGTTGAAGCGTTCGTCTACAGTAGCAGTTTTTATATTTAGGTTTCTCTCTGTTCTCTCCTATATAGATAGATGAATTTGGAAATCTAAATCCAACATGGTTTGTAGTAGCTCTTTGAAACTTGACAAAATAAAGGAGTTCTAAGATTTGTCTCTATGGTTTGTTTCCTCTTCAAGAAGCCCTAGACACAGACTGTGGAAAAGCACTTTCATTGAGAGGGGTTCCCAAGGTTCTAAGAAATAACGAGTTTCCGAAATACCAGCAAATATTTTTTCAACCAATCTTGATGATACTTGGTGGTAATGATCAGTACACAAATCCCACTTGGCTCACCAAATTTTGTTCTTCTAGGTTGAAGCGTTCGTCTACAGTAGCAGTTTTTATATTTAGGTTTCCTTCTGTTCTCTCCTATATAGATAGATGAATTTGGAACTCTAAATCCAACATGGTTTGTAGTAGCTCTTTGAAACTTGACAAAATAAAGGAGTTCTAAGATTTGTCTCTATGGTTTGTTTCCTCTTCAAGAAGCCCTAGACACAGACTGTGGAAAAGCACTTTCATTGAGAGGGGTTCCCAAGGTTCTAAGAAATAACGAGTTTCCGAAATACCAGCAAATATTTTTTCACCCAATCTTGATGATACTTGGTGGTCATGATCAGTACACAAATCCCACTTGGCTCACCAAATTTTGTTCTTCTAGGTTGAAGCGTTCATCTACAGTAGCAGTTTTTATATTTAGGTTTCACTCTGTTCTCTCATATATAGATAGATGAATTTGGAACTCTAAATCCAACATGGTTTGTAGTAGCTCTTTGAAACTTGACAAAATAAAGGAGTTCTCAGATTTGTCTCTATGGTTTGTTTCCTCTTCAAGTAGCCCTAGGCACAGACTGTGGAAAAGCACTTTCATTGAGAGGGGTTGCCAAGCTTCTAAGAAATAACGAGTTTCCGAAATACCAGCGAATATTTTTTCACCCAATCTTGATGATACTTGCTGCTAATGATCAGTACACAAATCCCACTTGGCTAACCAAATTCTGTTCTTCTAGGTTGAAGCGTTCGTCTACAGTAGCAGTTTTTATATTTAGGTTTCCCTCTGTTCTCTCCTATATTGAAAGATGAATTTGGAACTCTAAATCCAACATGGTTTGTAGTAGCTCTTTGAAACTTGACAAAATAAAGGAGTTCTCAGTTTTGTCGCTATGGTTTGTTTCCTATTCAAGTAGCCCCAGGCACAGACTGTGGAAAAGCACTTTCATTGAGAGGGGTTCCCAAGCTTCTAAGAAATAACGAGTTTCCGAAATACCAGCAAATATTTTTTCACCCAATCTTGATGATGCTTGGTGGTAATGATCAGTACACAAATCCCACTTGGCTCACCAAATTTTGTTCTTCTAGGTTGAAGCGTTCGATTACAGTAGCAGTTTTCATATTTAGGTTTCTCTCTGTTCTCTCCTATATAGATAGATGAATTTGGAACTCTAAATCCAACATGGTATGTAGTAGCTCTTTGAAACTTGACAAAATAAAGGAGGTCTCAGATTTGTCTCTATGGTTTGTTTTCTCTTCACGTAGCCCTAGGCACAGACTGTGGAAAAGCACTTTCATTGAGAGGGTTTGCCAAGCTTCTAAGAAATAACGAGTTTCCGAAATATCAGCAAATATTTTTTCACCCAATCTTGATGATACTTGGTGGTAATGATGAGTACACAAATCCCACTTGGCTCACCAAATTTTGTTCTTCTAGGTTGAAGCATTCTTCTACAGAAGCAGTTTTTATATTTAGGTTTCCCTCTGTTCTCTCCTATATAGATAGATGAATTTGGAACTCTAAATCCAACATGGTTTGTAGTAGCTCTTTGAAACTTGACAAAATAAAGGAGTTCTCAGTTTTGTCTCTATGGTTTGTTTCCTCTTAAAGAAGCCCTAGGCACAGACTGTGGAGAGCACTTTCATTGAGATGGGTTGCCAAGCTTCTAAGAAATAACGAGTTTCCGAAATACCAGCAAATATTTTTTCACACAATCTTGTTGATACTTGGCGGTAATGATCAGTACACAAATCCCACTTGGCTTACCAAATTTTGTTCTTCTAGGTTGAAGCGTTCGTGTACAGTAGCAGTTTTTATATTCAAGTTTCCCTCTGTTCTCTCCTATATAGATAGATGAATTTGGAACGCTAAATCCAACATGGTTTGTAGTAGCTCTTTGAAACTTGACAAAATAAAGGAGTTCTCAGATTTGTCTCTATGGTTTGTTTCCTCTTCAAGTAGCCCTAGGCACAGACTGTGGAAAAGCACTTTAATTGAGAGGGGTTGCCAAGCTTCTAAGAAATAACGAGTTTCCGAAATACCAGGGAATATTTTTTCACCCAATCTTGATGATACTTGTTGCTAATGATCAGTACACAAATCCCACTTGGCTAACCAAATTTTGTTCTTCTAGGTTGAAGCGTTCGTCTACAGTAGCAGTTTTTATATTTAGGTTTCCCTCTGTTCTCTCCTATATAGAAAGATGAATTTGGAACTCTAAATCCAACATGGTTTGTAGTAGCTCTTTGAAACTTGACAAAATAAAGGAGTTCTCAGTTTTGTCGCTATGGTTTGTTTCCTATTCAAGTAGCCCCAGGCACAGACTGTGGAAAAGCACTTTCATTGAGAGGGGTTCCCAAGCTTCTAAGAAATAACGAGTTTCCGAAATACCAGCAAATAATTTTTCACCCAATCTTGATGATGCTTGGTGGTAATGATCAGTACACAAATCCCACTTGGCTCACCAAATTTTGGTCTTCTAGGTTGAAGCGTTCGTCTACAGTAGCAGTTTTCATATTTAGGTTTCTCTCTGTTCTCTCCTATATAGATAGATGAATTTGGAACTCTAAATCCAACATGGTATGTAGTAGCTCTTTGAAACTTGACAAAATAAAGGAGGTCTCAGATTTGTCTCTATGGTTTGTTCCCTCTTCAAGTAGCCCTAGGCACAGACTGTGGAAAAGCACTTTCATTGAGAGGGTTTGCCAAGCTTGTAAGAAATAACGAGTTTCCGAAATATCAGCAAATATTTTTTCACCCAATCTTGATGATACTTGGTGGTAATGATCAGTATACAAATCCCACTTGGCTCACCAAATTTTGTTCTTCTAGGTTGAAGCGTTCTTCTACAGTAGGAGTTTTTATATTTAGGATTCCCTCCGTTCTCTCCTATATAGATAGATGAATTTATAACTCTAAATCCAACATGGTTTGTAGTAGCTCTTTGAAACTTGACAAAATAAAGGAGTTCTCAGTTTTGTCTCTATGGTTTGTTTCCTCTTAAAGAAGCCCTAGGCACAGACTGTGGAGAGCACTTTCATTGAGATGGGTTGCCAAGCTTCTAAGAAATAACGAGTTTCCGAAATACCAGCAAATATTTTTTCACACAATCTTGTTGATACTTGGTGGTAATGATCAGTATACAAATCCCACTTGGCTCACCAAATTTTGGTCTTCTAGGTTGAAGCGTTCGTCTACAGTAGCAGTTTTTATATTTAGGTTTCTCTCTGTTCTCTCCTATATAGATAGATGAATTTGGAACTCTAAATCCAACATGGTTTGTAGAAGCTCTTTGAAACTTGACAAAATAAAGGAGTTCTCAGATTTGTCTCTATGGTTTGTTTCCTCTTCAAGTAGCCCTAGGCACAGACTGTGGAAAAGCACTTTCATTGAGATTGGTTCCCAAGCTTCTAAGAAATAACGAGTTTCCGAAATACCAGCAAATATTTTTTCACCCAATCTTGATGATACTTGGTGGTCATGATTAGTACACAAATCCCACTTGGCTCACCAAATTTTGTTCTTCTAGGTTGAAGCGTTCGTCTACAGGAGCAGTTTTTATATTTAGGTTTCACTCTGTTCTCTCATATATAGATAGATGAATTTGGAACTCTAAATCCAACATGGTTTGTAGTAGCTCTTTGAAACTTGACAAAATAAAGGAATTCTCAGTTTTATCTCTATGGTTTGTTTCCTCTTTAAGTAGCCCTAGGCAGAGACTCGGGAAAAGCACTTTCATTGAAAGGGGTTGCCAAGCTTCCAAGAAATAACGAGTTTCCGAAATACCAGCAAATATTTTTTCACACAATCTTGTTGATACTTGGTGGTAATGATCAGTACACAAATCCCACTTGGCTCACCAAATTTTGTTCTTCTAGGTTGAAGCGTTCGTCTACAAAAGCAGTTTTTATATTTAGGTTTTTCTCTGTTCTCTCCTATATAGATAGATGATTTTGGAACTCTAAATCCAACATGGTTTGTAGTAGCTCCTTGAAACTTGACAAAATAAAGGAGGTCTCAGATTTGTCTCTATGGTTTGTTTCCTCTTCAAGTAGCCCTAGGCACAGACTGTGGAAAAGCACTTTCATTGAGAGGGGTTGCCAAGCTTCTAAGAAATAACGAGTTTCCGAAATACCAGCAAATATTTTTTCACCCAATCTTGATGATACTTGGTGGTAATGATCAGTACACAAATCCCACTTGGCTCACCAAATTTTGTTCTTCTAGGTTGAAGCGTTCGTCTACAGTAGCAGTTTTTATATTTAGGTTTCCCTCTGTTCTCTCCTATATAGATAGATGAATTTGGAACTCTAAATCCAACATGGTTTGTAGTAGCTCTTTGAAACTTGACAAAAAAATGGAGTTCTCAGTTTTGTCTCTATGGTTTGTTTCCTCTTAAAGTAGCCCTAGGCACAGACTGTGGAAAGCACTTTCATTGAGAGGGGTTGCCAAGCTTCTAAGAAATAACGAGTTTTCGACATTCCAGCAAATATTTTTTCACCCAATCTTGATGATACTTGTTGCTAATGATCAGTACACAAATCCCACTTGGCTGACCAAATTTTGTTCTTCTAGGTTTAAGCGTTCGTCTACAGTAGCAGTTTTTATATTTAGGTTTCCCTCTGTTCTCTCCTATATAGAAAGATGAATTTGGAACTCTAAATCGAACATGGTTTGTAGTAGCTCTTTGAAACTTGACAAAATAAAGGAGTTCTCAGTTTTGTCGCTATGGTTTGTTTCCTATTCAAGTAGCCCCAGGCACAGACTGTGGAAAAGCACTTTCATTGAGAGGGGTTCCCAAGCTTCTAAGAAATAACGAGTTTCCGAAATACCAGCAAATATTTTTTCACCCAATCTTGATGATGCTTGGTGGTAATGATCAGTACACAAATCCCACTTGGCTCACCAAATTTTGTTCTTCTACGTTGAAGCGTTCGTCTACAGTAGCAGTTTTTATATTTAGGTTTCCCTCTGTTCTCTCCTATATAGATAGATGAATTTGGAACTCTAAATCCAACATGGTTTGTAGTAGCTCTTTGAAACTTGACAAAATAAAGGAGTTCTCAGTTTTGTCTCTATGGTTTGTTTCCTCCTAAAGAAGCCCTAGGCACAGAATGTGGAGAGCACTTTCATTGAGATGGGTTGCCAAGCTTCTAAGAAATAACGAGTTTCCGAAATACCAGCAAATATTTTTTCACACAATCTTGTTGATACTTGGTGGTAATGATCAGTATACAAATCCCACTTGGCTCACCAAATTTTGGTATTCTAGGTTGAAGCGTTCGTCTACAGTAGCAGTTTTTATATTTAGGTTTCCCTCTTTTCTCTCCTATGTAGAAAGATGAATTTGGAACTCTAAATCCAACATGGTTTGTAGTAGCTCTTTGAAACTTGACAAAATAAAGGAGTTCTCAGTTTTGTCGCTATGGTTTGTTTCCTATTCAAGTAGCCCCAGGCACAGACTGTTTAAAAGCACTTTCATTGAGAGGGGTTCCCAAGCTTCTAAGAAATAACGAGTTTCCGAAATACCAGCAAATATTTTTTCACCCAATCTTGATGATGCTTGGTGGTAATGATCAGTACACAAATCCCACTTGGCTCACCAAATTTTGTTCTTCTAGGTTGAAGCGTTCGTCTACAGTAGCAGTTTTTATATTTAGGTTTCCCTCTGTTCTCTCCTATATAGATAGATGAATTTGGAACTCTAAATCCAACATGGTTTGTAGTAGCTGTTTGAAACTTGACAAAAAAAAGGAGTTCTCAGTTTTGTCTCTATGGTTTGTTTCCTTTTAAAGTAGCCCTAGGCACAGACTGTGGAAAGCACTTTCATTGAGATGTTTTGCCAAGCTTCTAAGAAATAACGAGTTTTCGACATTCCAGCAAATATTTTTTCACCCAATCGTGATGATACTTGTTGCTAATGATCAGTACACAAATCCCACTTGGCTGACCAAATTTTGTTCTTCTAGGTTGAAGCGTTCGTCTACAGTAGCAGTTTTTATATTTAGGTTTCCCTCTGTTCTCTCCTATATAGAAAGATGAATTTGGAACTCTAAATCCAACATGGTTTGTAGTAGCTCTTTGAAACTTGACAAAATAAAGGAGTTCTCAGTTTTGTCGCTATGGTTTGTTTCCTATTCAAGTAGCCCCAGGCACAGACTGTGGAAAAGCACTTTCATTGAGAGGGGTTCCCAAGCTTCTAAGAAATAACGAGTTTCCGAAATACCAGCAAATATTTTTTCACCCAATCTTGATGATGCTTGGTGGTAATGATCAGTACACAAATCCCACTTGGCTCACCAAATTTTGTTCTTCTAGGTTGAAGCGTTCGTCTACAGTAGCAGTTTTTATATTTAGGTTTCCCTCTGTTCTTTCCTATATAGATAGATGAATTTGGAACTCTAAATCCAACATGGTTTGTAGTAGCTCTTTGAAACTTGACAAAATTAAGGAGTTCTCAGTTTTGTCTCTATGGTTTGTTTCCTCCTAAAGAAGCCCTAGGCACAGAATGTGGAGAGCACTTTCATTGAGATGGGTTGCCAAGCTTCTAAGAAATAACGAGTTTCCGAAATACCAGCAAATATTTTTTCACACCATCTTGTTGATACTTGGTGGTAATGATCAGTATACAAATCCCACTTGGCTCACCAAATTTTGGTCTTCTAGGTTGAAGCGTTCGTCTACAGTAGCAGTTTTTATATTTATGTTTCTCTCTGTTCTCTCCTATATAGATAGATGAATTTGGAACTCTAAATCCTACATGGTTTGTAGTAGCTCTTTGAAACTTGACAAAATAAAGGAGTTCTAAGATTTGTCTCTATGGTTTGTTTCCTCTTCAAGAAGCCCTAGACACAGACTGTGGAAAAGCAGTTTCATTGAGAGGGGTTCCCAAGGTTCTAAGAAATAACGAGTTTCCGAAATACCAGCAAATATTTTTTCACCCAATCTTGATGATACTTGGTGGTCATGATCAGTTCACAAATCCCACTTGGCTCACCAAATTTTGTTCTTCTAGGTTGAAGCGTTCGTCTACAGTAGCAGTTTTTATATTTAGGTTTCACTCTGTTCTCTCATATATAGATAGATGAATTTGGAACTCTAAATCCAACATGGTTTGTAGTAGCTCTTTGAAACTTGACAAAATAAAGGAGTTCTCAGATTT
>NW_027515188.1:44558-90173 GCF_048772815.1 Callospermophilus lateralis
AAATATTTGCTGGTATTTGGAAACTCGTTATTTCTTAGAAGCTTGACAACCCATCTCAATGAAAGTGCTTTCCACAGTCTGTGCCTAGGGCTACTTGAAGAGGAAACAAACCATAGAGACAAAACTGAGAACTCCTTTATTTTGTCAAGTTTCAAAGAGCTACTACAAACCATGTTGGATTTAGAGTTCCAAATTTATCTATCTATATATGAGAGAACAGAGTGAAACCTAAATATAAAAACTGCTACTGTAGACGAACGCTTCAACCTAGAAGAACAAAATTTGGTGAGCCAAGTGGGACTTGTGTACTGATCATTACCACCACGTATCATCAAGATTGGGTGAAAAAATATTTGCTGGTATTTCGGAAACTCGTTATTTCTTAGACGCTTGGGAACCCCTCTCAATGAAAGTGCTTTTCCACAGTCTGTGCCTAGGGCTACTAGAATAGGAAACAAACCATAGCGACAAAACTGAGAACTCCTTTATTTTGTCAAGTTTCAAAGAGCTACTACAAACCATGTTGGATTTAGAGTTCCAAATTCATCTATCTATATGGGAGAGAACAGAGGAAATCCTAAATATAAAACCTGCTACTGTAGACGAACGCTTCAACCTAGAAGAACAAAATTTGTGGAGCCAAGTGTGATTTGTGTTCTGATCATTACCACCAAGTATTATCAAGATTGGGTGAAAAAATATTTGCTGGTATTTCGGAAACTCGTTATTTCGTAGAAGCTTATGAACCCCTCTCAATGAAAGTGCTTTCCACAGTCTGTGCCTAGGGCTACTTGAAGAGGAAAAAAACCATAGAGACAAAACTCAGAACTCCTTTATTTTGTCAAGTTTCAAAGAGCTACTACAAACCAGGTTGGATTTAGAGTTCCAAATTCATCTATCTGTATAGGAGAGAACAGAGGGAAACCTAAATATAAAAACTGCTACTGTAGACGAACGCTTCAACCTAAAAGAACAAAATTTGGTAAGCCAAGTGGGATTTGTATACTAATCATTACCACCAAGTATCATCAAGTTTGGGTGAAAAAATATTTGCTGGTATTTCCGAAACTCGTTATTTCTTAGAAGCTTGGCAACCCCTTTCAATGAAAGTGCTTTTCCACAGTCTGTGCCTAGGGCTACTTGAAGAGGAAACAAAACATAGTGACAAATCTGAGAACTCCTTTATTTTGTCAAGTTTCAAAGAGCTACTACAAACCATGTTGGATTTAGAGTTCCAAATTCATCTATCTATATTGGAGAGAACAGAGAGAAACCTAAATATAAAAACTGCTACTGTAGACGAACGCTTCAACCTAGAAGACCAAATTTGGTGAGCCAAGTGGGATTTGTGTACTGATCATTACCACCACGTATCAAAAAGATTGTGTGAAAAAATATTTGCTGGTATTTGGAAACTCGTTATTTCTAAGAAGCTTGACAACCCATCTCAATGAAAGTGCTTTCCACAGTCTGTGCCTAGGGCTACTTGAAGAGGAAACAAACCATAGAGACAAAACTGAGAACTCCTTTATTTTGTCAAGTTTCAAAGAGCTACTACAAACCATGTTGGATTTAGAGTTCCAAATTTATCTATCTATATATGAGAGAACAGAGTGAAACCTAAATATAAAAACTGCTACTGTAGACGAACGCTTCAACCTAGAAGAACAAAATTTGGTGAGCCAAGTGGGACTTGTGTACTGATCATTACCACCACGTATCATCAAGATTGGGTGAAAAAATATTTGCTGGTATTTCGGAAACTCGTTATTTCTTAGACGCTTGGGAACCCCTCTCAATGAAAGTGCTTTTCCACAGTCTGTGCCTAGGGCTACTAGAATAGGAAACAAACCATAGCGACAAAACTGAGAACTCCTTTATTTTGTCAAGTTTCAAAGAGCTACTACAAACCATGTTGGATTTAGAGTTCCAAATTCATCTATCTATATGGGAGAGAACAGAGGAAATCCTAAATATAAAACCTGCTACTGTAGACGAACGCTTCAACCTAGAAGAACAAAATTTGTGGAGCCAAGTGTGATTTGTGTTCTGATCATTACCACCAAGTATTATCAAGATTGGGTGAAAAAATATTTGCTGGTATTTCGGAAACTCGTTATTTCGTAGAAGCTTATGAACCCCTCTCAATGAAAGTGCTTTCCACAGTCTGTGCCTAGGGCTACTTGAAGAGGAAAAAAACCTTAGAGACAAAACTCAGAACTCCTTTATTTTGTCAAGTTTCAAAGAGCTACTACAAACCAGGTTGGATTTAGAGTTCCAAATTCATCTATCTGTATAGGAGAGAACAGAGGGAAACCTAAATATAAAAACTGCTACTGTACACGAACGCTTCAACCTAGAAGAACAAAATTTGGTAAGCCAAGTGGGATTTCTGTACTGATCATTACCACCAAGTATCATCAAGATTGGTTGAAAAAAAATATTTGCTGGTATTTCGGAAACTCGTTATTTCTTAGAAGCTTGACAACCCATCTCAATGAAAGTGCTTTCCACAGTCTGTGCCTAGGGCTACTTTAAAAGGAAACAAATCATAGAGACAAAACTGAGAACTCCTTTATTTTGCCAAGTTTCAAAGAGCTACTACAAACCATGTTGGATTTAGAGTTCCAAATTCATCTATCTATATAGGATAGAAAAGAGGGAAACCTAAATATAAAAACTGCTACGGTACACGAACGCTTCAAGCTAGAAGAACTAACTTTGGTAAGCCAAGTGGGATTTGTGTATTTTTCATTACCATCACGTATCATCAAGATTGGGTGAAAAAATATTTGCTGGTATTTCGGAAACTCGTTATTTCTTAGAAGCTTGGCAAACCCTCTCAATGAAAGTGTTTTTCCACAGTCAGTGCCTAGGGCTACTTGAAGAGGAAACAAACCATAGAGACAAATCTGAGAACTCCTTTATTTTGTCAAGGTTCAAAGAGCTACTACAAACCATGTTGGATTTAGAGTTCCAAATTCATCTATCTATATAGGAGAGAACAGAGAGAAACCTAAATATAAAAACTGCTACTGTAGACGAACGCTTCAACCTAGAAGAACAAAATTTGGTGAGCCAAGTGGGATTTGTGTACTGATCATTACCACCAAGTATCAACAAGATTGTGTGAAAAATATTTGCTGGTATTTCGGAAACTCGTTATTTCTTAGAAGCTTGACAACCCATCTCAATGAAAGTGCTTTCCACAGTCTGTGCCTAGGGCTACTTTAAAAGGAAACAAACAATAGAGACAAAACTGAGAACTCCTTTATTTTGCCAAGTTTCAAAGAGCTACTACAAACCATGTTGGATTTAGAGTTCCAAATTCATCTATCTATATAGGAGAGAACAGAGTGAAACCTGAAAATAAAAACTGCTACTGTAAACGAAGGCTTCAACGTAGCAAAACAAAATTTGGTGAGCCAAGTGGGATTTGTGTACTTTTCATTACCATCACGTATCATCAAGATTGGGTGAAAAAATATTTGCTGGAATTTCGGAAACTCGTTATTTCTTAGAAGCTTGGCAACCAATCTCAATGAAAGTACTTTCCACAGTCTGTGCCTAGGGCTACTTTAAGAGGAAACAAACCATAGAGACAAAACTGAGAACTCCTTTATTTTGACAAGTTTCAAAGAGCTACTACAAACCATGGTGGATTTAGAGTTCCAAATTCATCTGTCTATATAGGAGAGAACAGAGGGAAACCTAAATATAAAAACTGCTACTGTACACGAATGCTTCATCTTAGATGAACAAAAATTGGTTAGCCAAGTGGGATTTGTGTGCGGATCATTACCACCAAGTATCATCAAGTTTGGGTTAAAAAATATTTGCTTGTATTTCGGAATCTCGATATTTCTTAGAAGCTTGGCAACCCATCTCAATGAAAGTGCTTTTCCACAGTCTGTTCCTAGGGCTACATGAAGAGGAAACAAACCAGAGAGAGAAAACTGAGAACTCCTTTATTTTGTCAAGTTTCAAAGAGCTACTACAAACCATGTTGGATTTAGAGTTCCAAATGCATCTATCTGTATAGGAGAGAACAGAGGGAAACCTAAATATAAAAACTGCTACTGTACACGTACGCTTCAACCTAGATGAACTAAATTTGGTGAGCAAAGTGGGATTTGTGTACTGATCATTAGCAACAAGTATCATCAAGATTGGGTGAAAAAATATTTCCTGGTATTTCGGAAACTCGTTATTTCTTAGAAGCTTGGCAACCCCTCTCAATGAAAGTGCTTTTCCACAGTCTGTGCCTAGGGCTACTTGAAGAGGAAACAAACCGTAGAGACAAAACTGAGAACTCCTTTATTTTGTCAAGTTTCAAGGAGCTACTACAAAGCATGTTGGATTTAGAGTTCCAAATTCATCTATCTATATAGGAGAGAACAGAGGGAGACCTAAATATAAAAATTGCTACTGTAGACGAACGCTTCAACCTAGAAGAACAAAATTTGGTAAGCCAAGTGGGATTTGTGTACTGATCATTACCACCAAGTATCATCAAGATTGGGTGAAAAAAATATTTGCTGGTATTTCGGAAACTCGTTATATCTTAGAAGCTTGGCAGCCCCTCTCAATGAAAGTGCTTTTCCACAGTCTGTGCCTAGGGCTACTTGAAGAGGAAACAAACCATAGAGACAAATCTGAGAACTCCTTTATTTTGTCAAGTTTCAAAGAGCTACTACAAACCGTGATGGATTTAGAGTTCCAAATTCATCTATCTATATAGGAGAGAACAGAGAGAAACCTAAATATAAAAACTGCTACTGTAGACGAACGCTTCAACCTAGAAGAACAAAATTTGGTGAGCCAAGTGGGATTTGTGTACTGATCATTACCACCAAGTATCAACAAGATTGTGTGAAAAATATTTGCTGGTATTTCGGAAACTCGTTATTTCTTAGAAGCTTGACAACCCATCTCAATGAAAGTGCTTTCCACAGTCTGTGCCTAGGGCTACTTTAAAAGGAAACAAACCATAGTGACAAAACTGAGAACTCCTTCATTTTGCCAGTTTCAAAGAGCTACTACAAATTATGTTGGATTTAGAGTTCCAAATTCATCTACCTATATAGGAGAGAACAGAGGAAACCTAAATATAAAAACTGCTACTGTACAAGAACGCTTCAACCTAGAAGAACTAAATTTGGTGAGCCAAGTGGGATTTGTGTACTGATCATTAGCAACAAGTATCATCAAAATTGGGTGAAAAAATATTTGCTGGTATTTCGGAAACTGGTTATTTCTTAGAAGCTTGGCAACCCCTCTCATTGAAAGTGCTTTTCCACAGTCTGTGCCTAGGGCTACTTGTAGAGGAAACAAACCATAGAGACAAAACTGAGAACTCCTTTATTTTGTCAAGTTTCAAGGAGCTACTACAAAGCATGTTGGATTTAGAGTTCCAAATTCATCTTTCTATATAGGAGAGAACAGAGGGAGACCTAAATATAAAAACTGCTACTGTAGGCGAACGCTTCAACCTAGAAGAACAAAATTTGGTAAGCCAAGTGGGATTTGTGTACTGATCATTACCACCAAGTATCATCAAGATTGGGTGAAAAAATATTTGCTGTTATTTCGGAAACTCGTTATATCTTAGAAGCTTCGCAGCCCCTCTGAATGAAAGTGCTTTTCCACAGTCTGTGCCTAGGACTACTTAAAGAGGAAACAAACCATAGAGACAAATCTGAGAACTCCTTTATTTTGTCAAGTTTCAAAGAGCTACTACAAACCATGTTGGATTTAGAGTTCCAAATTCATCTATCTATATAGGACAGAACAGAGAGAAACCTAAATATAAAAACTGCTACTGTAGACGAACGCTTCAACCTAGAAGAACAAAATTTGGTGAGCCAAGTGGGATTTGTGTACTGATCATTACCACCAAGTATCAACAAGATTGTGTGAAAAATATTTGCTGGTATTTCGGAAACTCGTTATTTCTTAGAAGCTTGACAACCCATCTCAATGAAAGTGCTTTCCACAGTCTGTGCCTAGGGCTACTTTAAAAGGAAACAAACCATAGTGACAAAACTGAGAACTCCTTCATTTTGCCAAGTTTCAAAGAGCTACTACAAACCATGTTGGATTTAGAGTTCCAAATTCATCTATCTATATAGGAGAGAACAGAGGGAAACCTAAATATAAAAACTGCTACTGTACAAGAACGCTTCAACCTAGAAGAACTAAATTTGGTGAGCCAAGTGGGATTTGTGTACTGATCATTAGCAACAAGTATCATCAAGATTGGGTGAAAAAATATTTGCTGGTATTTCGGAAACTGGTTATTTCTTAGAAGCTTGGCAACCCCTCTCATTGAAAGTGCTTTTCCACAGTCTGTGACTAGGGCTACTTGTAGAGGAAACAAACCAGAGAGAGAAAACTGAGAACTCCTTTATTTTGTCAAGTTTCAAAGAGCTACTACAAACCATGTTGGATTTAGAGTTCCAAATTCATCTGTCTATATAGGAGAGAACAGAGGGAAACCTAAATATATAAACTGCTACTGTACACGAATGTTTCATCCTAGATGAACAAAAATTGGTTAGCCAAGTGGGATTTGTGTGCTGATCATTACCACCAAGTATCATCAAGTTTGGGTGAAAAAATATTTGCTGGTATTTCGGAAACTCGATATTTCTTAGAAGCTTGGCAACCCATCTCAATGAAAGTGCTTTTCCACAGTCTGTTCCTAGGGCTACATGAAGAGGAAACAAACCAGAGAGAGAAAACTGAGAACTCCTTTATTTTGTCAAGTTTCAAAGAGCTACTACAAACCATGTTGGATTTAGAGTTCCAAATTCATCTATCTGTATAGGAGAGAACAGAGGGAAACCTAAATATAAAAACTGCTACTGTACACGAACGCTTCAACCTAGAAGAACTAAATTTGGTGAGCAAAGTGGGATTTGTGTACTGATCATTAGCAACAAGTATCATCAAGATTGGGTGAAAAAATATTTGCTGGTATTTCGGAAACTCGTTATTTCTTAGAAGCTTGGCAACCCCTCTCAATGAAAGTGCTTTTCCACAGTCTGTGCCTAGGGCTACTTGAAGAGGAAACAAACCATAGAGACAAAACTGAGTACTCCTTTATTTTGTCAAGTTTCAAGGAGCTACTACAAAGCATGTTGGATTTAGAGTTCCCAATTCATCTATCTATATAGGAGAGAACAGAGGGAGACCTAAATATAAAAACTGCTACTGTAGACGAACGCTTCAACCTAGAAGAACAAAATTTGGTAAGCCAAGTGGGATTTGTGTACTGATCATTACCACCAAGTATCATCAAGATTGGGTGAAAAAATATTTGCTGGTGTTTCGGAAACTCGTTATATCTTAGAAGCTTGGCAGCCCCTCTCAATGAAAGTGCTTTTCCACAGTCTGTGCCTAGGGCTACTTGAAGAGGAAACAAACCATAGAGACAAATCTGAGAACTCCTTTATTCTGTCAAGTTTCAAAGAGCTACTACAAACCAGGTTGGATTTAGAGTTCCAAATTCATCTATCTATATAGGAGAGAACAGAGAGAAACCTAAATATAAAAACTGCTACTGTAGATGAACGCTTCAACCTAGAAGAACAAAATTTGGTGAGCCAAGTGGGATTTGTGTACTGATCATTACCACCAAGTATCAACAAGATTGTGTGAAAAATATTTGCTGGTATTTCGGAAACTCGTTATTTCTTAGAAGCTTGACAACCCATCTCAATGAAAGTGCTTTCCACAGTCTGTGCCTAGGGCTACTTTAAAAGGAAACAAACCATAGAGACAAAACTGAGAACTCCTTTATTTTGCCAAGTTTCAAAGAGCTACTACAAACCATGTTGGATTTAGAGTTCCAAATTCATCTGTCTATATAGGAGAGAACAGAGGGAAACCTAAATATAAAAACTGCTACTGTACACGAATGCTTCATCCTAGATGAACAAAAATTGGTTAGCCAAGTGGGATTTGTGTGCTGATCATTACCACCAAGTATCATCAAGTTTGGGTGAAAAAATATTTGCTGGTATTTCGGAAACTCGATATTTCTTAGAAGCTTGGCAACCCATCTCAATGAAAGTGCTTTTCCACATTCTGTTCCTAGGGCTACATGAAGAGGAAACAAACCATAGAGACAAATCTGAGAACTCCTTTATTTTGTCAAGTTTCAAAGAGCTACTACAAACCATGTTGGATTTAGAGTTCCAAATTCATCTATCTATATAGGATAGAACAGAGAGAAACCTAAATATAAAAACTGCTACTGTAGACGAACGCTTCAACCTAGAAGAACAAAATTTGGTGAGCCAAGTGGGATTTGTTTTCTGATCATTACCACCAAGTATCAACAAGATTGTGTGAAAAATATTTGCTGGTATTTCAGAAACTCGTTATTTCTTAGAAGCTTGACAACCCATCTCAATGAAAGTGCTTTCCACAGTCTGTGCCTAGGGCTACTTTAAAAGGAAACAAACCATAGTGACAAAACTGAGAACTTCTTTATTTTGCCAAGTTTCAAAGAGCTACTACAAACCATGTTGGATTTAGAGTTCCAAATTCAACTATCTATACAGGAGAGAACAGAGGGAAACCTAAATATAAAAACTGCTACTGTACACGAACTCTTCAACCTAGAAGAACTAAATTTGGTGAGCAAAGTGGGATTTGTGTACTGATCATTAGCAACAAGTATCATCAAGATTGGGTGAAAAAATATTTGCTGGTATTTCGGAAACTCGTTATTTCTTAGAAGCTTGGCAACCCCTCTCAATGAAAGTGCTTTTCCACAGTCTGTGCCTAGGGCTACTTGAAGAGGAAACAAACCATAGAGACAAAACTGAGTACTCCTTTATTTTGTCAAGTTTCAAGGAGCTACTACAAAGCATGTTGGATTTAGAGTTCCCAATTCATCTATCTATATAGGAGAGAACAGAGGGAGACCTAAATATAAAAACTGCTACTGTAGACGAACGCTTCAACCTAGAAGAACAAAATTTGGTAAGCCAAGTGGGATTTGTGTACTGATCATTACCACCAAGTATCATCAAGATTGGGTGAAAAAATATTTGCTGGTGTTTCGGAAACTCGTTATATCTTAGAAGCTTGGCAGCCCCTCTCAATGAAAGTGCTTTTCCACAGTCTGTGCCTAGGGCTACTTGAAGAGGAAACAAACCATAGAGACAAATCTGAGAACTCCTTTATTCTGTCAAGTTTCAAAGAGCTACTACAAACCAGGTTGGATTTAGAGTTCCAAATTCATCTATCTATATAGGAGAGAACAGAGAGAAACCTAAATATAAAAACTGCTACTGTAGATGAACGCTTCAACCTAGAAGAACAAAATTTGGTGAGCCAAGTGGGATTTGTGTACTGATCATTACCACCAAGTATCAACAAGATTGTGTGAAAAATATTTGCTGGTATTTCGGAAACTCGTTATTTCTTAGAAGCTTGACAACCCATCTCAATGAAAGTGCTTTCCACAGTCTGTGCCTAGGGCTACTTTAAAAGGAAACAAACCATAGAGACAAAACTGAGAACTCCTTTATTTTGCCAAGTTTCAAAGAGCTACTACAAACCATGTTGGATTTAGAGTTCCAAATTCATCTGTCTATATAGGAGAGAACAGAGGGAAACCTAAATATAAAAACTGCTACTGTACACGAATGCTTCATCCTAGATGAACAAAAATTGGTTAGCCAAGTGGGATTTGTGTGCTGATCATTACCACCAAGTATCATCAAGTTTGGGTGAAAAAATATTTGCTGGTATTTCGGAAACTCGATATTTCTTAGAAGCTTGGCAACCCATCTCAATGAAAGTGCTTTTCCACATTCTGTTCCTAGGGCTACATGAAGAGGAAACAAACCATAGAGACAAATCTGAGAACTCCTTTATTTTGTCAAGTTTCAAAGAGCTACTACAAACCATGTTGGATTTAGAGTTCCAAATTCATCTATCTATATAGGATAGAACAGAGAGAAACCTAAATATAAAAACTGCTACTGTAGACGAACGCTTCAACCTAGAAGAACAAAATTTGGTGAGCCAAGTGGGATTTGTTTTCTGATCATTACCACCAAGTATCAACAAGATTGTGTGAAAAATATTTGCTGGTATTTCAGAAACTCGTTATTTCTTAGAAGCTTGACAACCCATCTCAATGAAAGTGCTTTCCACAGTCTGTGCCTAGGGCTACTTTAAAAGGAAACAAACCATAGTGACAAAACTGAGAACTTCTTTATTTTGCCAAGTTTCAAAGAGCTACTACAAACCATGTTGGATTTAGAGTTCCAAATTCAACTATCTATACAGGAGAGAACAGAGGGAAACCTAAATATAAAAACTGCTACTGTACACGAACTCTTCAACCTAGAAGAACTAAATTTGGTGAGCAAAGTGGGATTTGTGTACTGATCATTAGCAACAAGTATCATCAAGATTGGGTGAAAAAATATTTGCTGGTATTTCGGAAACTCGTTATTTCTTAGAAGCTTGGCAACCCCTCTCAATGAAAGTGCTTTTCCACAGTCTGTGCCTAGGGCTACTTGAAGAGGAAACAAACCATAGAGACAAAACTGAGTACTCCTTTATTTTGTCAAGTTTCAAGGAGCTACTACAAAGCATGTTGGATTTAGAGTTCCCAATTCATCTATCTATATAGGAGAGAACAGAGGGAGACCTAAATATAAAAACTGCTACTGTAGACGAACGCTTCAACCTAGAAGAACAAAATTTGGTAAGCCAAGTGGGATTTGTGTACTGATCATTACCACCAAGTATCATCAAGATTGGGTGAAAAAATATTTGCTGGTGTTTCGGAAACTCGTTATATCTTAGAAGCTTGGCAGCCCCTCTCAATGAAAGTGCTTTTCCACAGTCTGTGCCTAGGGCTACTTGAAGAGGAAACAAACCATAGAGACAAATCTGAGAACTCCTTTATTCTGTCAAGTTTCAAAGAGCTACTACAAACCAGGTTGGATTTAGAGTTCCAAATTCATCTATCTATATAGGAGAGAACAGAGAGAAACCTAAATATAAAAACTGCTACTGTAGATGAACGCTTCAACCTAGAAGAACAAAATTTGGTGAGCCAAGTGGGATTTGTGTACTGATCATTACCACCAAGTATCAACAAGATTGTGTGAAAAATATTTGCTGGTATTTCGGAAACTCGTTATTTCTTAGAAGCTTGACAACCCATCTCAATGAAAGTGCTTTCCACAGTCTGTGCCTAGGGCTACTTTAAAAGGAAACAAACCATAGAGACAAAACTGAGAACTCCTTTATTTTGCCAAGTTTCAAAGAGCTACTACAAACCATGTTGGATTTAGAGTTCCAAATTCATCTGTCTATATAGGAGAGAACAGAGGGAAACCTAAATATAAAAACTGCTACTGTACACGAATGCTTCATCCTAGATGAACAAAAATTGGTTAGCCAAGTGGGATTTGTGTGCTGATCATTACCACCAAGTATCATCAAGTTTGGGTGAAAAAATATTTGCTGGTATTTCGGAAACTCGATATTTCTTAGAAGCTTGGCAACCCATCTCAATGAAAGTGCTTTTCCACATTCTGTTCCTAGGGCTACATGAAGAGGAAACAAACCATAGAGACAAATCTGAGAACTCCTTTATTTTGTCAAGTTTCAAAGAGCTACTACAAACCATGTTGGATTTAGAGTTCCAAATTCATCTATCTATATAGGATAGAACAGAGAGAAACCTAAATATAAAAACTGCTACTGTAGACGAACGCTTCAACCTAGAAGAACAAAATTTGGTGAGCCAAGTGGGATTTGTTTTCTGATCATTACCACCAAGTATCAACAAGATTGTGTGAAAAATATTTGCTGGTATTTCAGAAACTCGTTATTTCTTAGAAGCTTGACAACCCATCTCAATGAAAGTGCTTTCCACAGTCTGTGCCTAGGGCTACTTTAAAAGGAAACAAACCATAGTGACAAAACTGAGAACTTCTTTATTTTGCCAAGTTTCAAAGAGCTACTACAAACCATGTTGGATTTAGAGTTCCAAATTCAACTATCTATACAGGAGAGAACAGAGGGAAACCTAAATATAAAAACTGCTACTGTACACGAACTCTTCAACCTAGAAGAACTAAATTTGGTGAGCAAAGTGGGATTTGTGTACTGATCATTAGCAACAAGTATCATCAAGATTGGGTGAAAAAATATTTGCTGGTATTTCGGAAACTCGTTATTTCTTAGAAGCTTGGCAACCCCTCTCATTGAAAGTGCTTTTCCACAGTCTGTGCCTAGGGCTACTTGTAGAGGAAACAAACCATAGAGACAAAACTGAGAACTCCTTTATTTTGTCAAGTTTGAAGGAGCTACTACAAAGCATGTTGGATTTAGAGTTCCAAATTCATCTTTCTATATAGGAGAGAAAAGAGGGAAACCTAAATATAAAAACTGCTAGTGTAGACGAACGCTTCAACCTAGAAGAACAAAATTTGGTAAGCCAAGTGGGGTTTGTATACTAATCATTACCACCAAGTATCATCAAGTTTGGGTGAAAAAATATTTGCTGGTATTTCCGAAACTCGTTATTTCTTAGCAGCTTGGCAACCCCTTTCAATGAAAGTTCTTTTCCACAGTCTGTGCCTAGAGCTACTTGAAGAGGAAACAAAACATAGTGACAAAACTGAGAACTCCTTTATTTTGTCAAGTTTCAAAGAGCTACTACAAACCATGTTGGATTTAGAGTTCCAAATTCATCTATCTATATAGGAGAGAACAGAGAGAAACCTAAATATAAAAACTGCTACTGTAGACGAACGCTTCAACCTAGAAGACCAAATATGGTGAGCCAAGTTGGATTTGTGTACTGATCATTACCACCAAGTATCAACAAGATTGTGTGAAAAAATATTTGCTGGTATTTCGGAAACTCGTTATTTCTTAGAAGCTTGACAACCCATCTCAATGAAAGTGCTTTCCACAGTCTGTGCCTAGGGCTACTTGAAGAGGAAACAAACCATAGAGACAAAACTGAGAACTCGTTTATTTTGTCAAGTTTCAAAGAGCTACTACCAACCATGTTGGATTTAGAGTTCCATATTTATCTATCTATATATGAGAGAACAGAGTGAAACCTAAATATAAAAACTGCTACTGTAGACGAACGCTTCAACCTAGAAGGACAAAATTTGGTGAGCCAAGTGGGACTTGTGTACTGATCATTACCACCACGTATCAAAAAGAATGTGTGAAAAATATTTGCTGGTATTTCGGAAACTCGTTATTTCTTAGAAGCTTGACAACCCATCTCAATGAAAGTGCTTTCCACAGTCTGTGCCTAGGGCTACATGAAGAGGAAACAAACCATAGAGACAAATCTGAGAACTCCTTTATTTTGTCAAGTTTCAAAGAGCTACTGCAAACCACGTTGGATTTATAGTTCCAAATTCATCTATCTATATAGGAGAGAACAGAGAGAAACCTAAATATAAAACTGCTACTGTAGACGAACGCTTCAACCTAGAAGAACAAAATTTGGTGAGGCAAGTGGAATTTGTGTACTGATCACTACCAACAAGTATCATCAAGATTGGGTGAAGAAATATTTGCTGGTATTTCGGAAACTCGTTATTTCTTAGAAGTTTGGCAACCAATCTCAATGAAAGTACTTTCCACAGTCTGTGCCTAGGACTACTTTACGAGGAAACAAACCATAGAGACAAAACTGAGAACTCCTTTATTTTGACAAGTTTCAAAGAGCTACTACAAACCATGTTGGATTTAGAGTTCCAAATTCATCAGTCTATATAGGAGAGAACAAATGGAAACCTAAATATAAAAACTGCTACTGTACACGAATGCTTCATCCTAGATGAACAAAAATTGGTTAGCCAAGTGGGATTTGTGTGCTGATCATTACCACCAAGTATCATCAAGTTTGGGTGAAAAAATATTTGCTGGTATTTCGGAAACTCGATATTTCTTAGAAGCTTGGCAACCCATCTCAATGAAAGTGCTTTTCCACAGTCTGTTCCTAGGGCTACATGAAGAGAAAACAAACCAGAGAGACAAAACTGAGAACTCCTTTATTTTGTCAAGTTTCAAAGAGCTACTACAAACCATGTTGGATTTAGAGTTCCAAATTCATCTATCTGTATAGGAGAGAACAGAGGGAAACCTAAATATAAAAACTGCTACTGTACACGAACGCTTCAACCTAGAAGAACTAAATTTGGTGAGCAAAGTGGGATTTGTGTACTGATCATTACCACCACGTATCATCAATATTGGGTGAAAAAATATTTGCTGGTATTTCGGAAACTCGTTATTTCTTAGAAGCTTGGGAACCCCTCTCAATGAAAGTGCTTTTCCACAGTCTGTGCCTAGGGCTACTTGAAGAGGAAACAAACCATAGCGACAAAACTGAGAACTCCTTTATTTTGTCAAGTTTCAAAGAGCTACTACAAACCATGTTGGATTTAGAGTTCCAAATTCATCTATCTATATGGGAGAGAACAGAGGGAAACCTAAATATAAAACCTGCTACTGTAGACGAACGCTTCAACCTAGAAGAACAAAATTTGGGGAGCCAAGTGGGATTTGTGTACTGATCATTACCAGGAAGTATTATCAAGATTGGGTGAAAAAATATTTGCTGGTATTTCGGAAACTCGTTATTTCGTAGAAGCTTAGGAACCCCTCTCAATGAAATTGCTTTCCACAGTCTTTTCCTAGGGCTACTTGAAGAGGAAACAAACCATAGAGACAAAACTGAGAACTCCTTTATTTTGTCAAGTTTCAAAGAGCTACTACAAACCATGTTGGATTTAGAGTTCCAAATTCATCTATCTGTATAGGAGAGAACAGAGAGAGACCTAAATATAAAAACTGCTACTGCACACGAACGCTTCAACCTAGAAGAACAAAATTTGGTAAGCCAAGTGGGATTTGTGTACTGATCATTACCACCAAGCATCATCAAGATTGGTTGAAAAAAAAATTTGCTGGTATTTCGGAAACTCGTTATTTCTTAGAAGCTTGGGAACCCCTCTCAATGAAAGTGATTTTCCACAGTCTGTTCCTAGTGCTATTTGAAGAGGAAACAAAAGAGAGACAAAACTGAGAACTCCTTTATTTTGTCAAGTTTCAAAGAGCTACTAAAAACCATGTTGGATTTAGAGTTCCAAATTCATCTATCTGTGTAGGAGAGAACAGAGGGAAACCTAAATATAAAAACTGCTACTGTAGACGAACGCTTCAACCTAGAAGAACAAAATTTGGTGAGCCAAGTGGGATTTGTGTGCTGATCATTACCACCAAGTATCAACAAGATAGTGTGAAAAAATATTTGCTGGTATTTCGGAAACTCGTTATTTCTTAGAAGCTTGGCAACCCCTCTCATTGAAAGTGCTTTTCCACAGTCTGTGCCTAGGGCTACTTGTAGAGGAAACAAACCATAGAGACAAAACTGAGAACTCCTTTATTTTGTCAAGTTTGAAGGAGCTACTACAAAGCATGTTGGATTTAGAGTTCCAAATTCATCTTTCTATATAGGAGAGAAAAGAGGGAAACCTAAATATAAAAACTGCTAGTGTAGACGAACGCTTCAACCTAGAAGAACAAAATTTGGTAAGCCAAGTGGGGTTTGTATACTAATCATTACCACCAAGTATCATCAAGTTTGGGTGAAAAAATATTTGCTGGTATTTCCGAAACTCGTTATTTCTTAGAAGCTTGGCAACCCCTTTCAATGAAAGTTCTTTTCCACAGTCTGTGCCTAGAGCTACTTGAAGAGGAAACAAAACATAGTGACAAAACTGAGAACTCCTTTATTTTGTCAAGTTTCAAAGAGCTACTACAAACCATGTTGGATTTAGAGTTCCAAATTCATCTATCTATATAGGAGAGAACAGAGAGAAACCTAAATATAAAAACTGCTACTGTAGACGAACGCTTCAACCTAGAAGACCAAATATGGTGAGCCAAGTTGGATTTGTGTACTGATCATTACCACCAAGTATCAACAAGATTGTGTGAAAAAATATTTGCTGGTATTTCGGAAACTCGTTATTTCTTAGAAGCTTGACAACCCATCTCAATGAAAGTGCTTTCCACAGTCTGTGCCTAGGGCTACTTGAAGAGGAAACAAACCATAGAGACAAAACTGAGAACTCGTTTATTTTGTCAAGTTTCAAAGAGCTACTACCAACCATGTTGGATTTAGAGTTCCATATTTATCTATCTATATATGAGAGAACAGAGTGAAACCTAAATATAAAAACTGCTACTGTAGACGAACGCTTCAACCTAGAAGGACAAAATTTGGTGAGCCAAGTGGGACTTGTGTACTGATCATTACCACCACGTATCAAAAAGAATGTGTGAAAAATATTTGCTGGTATTTCGGAAACTCGTTATTTCTTAGAAGCTTGACAACCCATCTCAATGAAAGTGCTTTCCACAGTCTGTGCCTAGGGCTACATGAAGAGGAAACAAACCATAGAGACAAATCTGAGAACTCCTTTATTTTGTCAAGTTTCAAAGAGCTACTGCAAACCACGTTGGATTTATAGTTCCAAATTCATCTATCTATATAGGAGAGAACAGAGAGAAACCTAAATATAAAACTGCTACTGTAGACGAACGCTTCAACCTAGAAGAACAAAATTTGGTGAGGCAAGTGGAATTTGTGTACTGATCACTACCAACAAGTATCATCAAGATTGGGTGAAGAAATATTTGCTGGTATTTCGGAAACTCGTTATTTCTTAGAAGCTTGGCAACCAATCTCAATGAAAGTACTTTCCACAGTCTGTGCCTAGGACTACTTTACGAGGAAACAAACCATAGAGACAAAACTGAGAACTCCTTTATTTTGACAAGTTTCAAAGAGCTACTACAAACCATGTTGGATTTAGAGTTCCAAATTCATCAGTCTATATAGGAGAGAACAAATGGAAACCTAAATATAAAAACTGCTACTGTACACGAATGCTTCATCCTAGATGAACAAAAATTGGTTAGCCAAGTGGGATTTGTGTGCTGATCATTACCACCAAGTATCATCAAGTTTGGGTGAAAAAATATTTGCTGGTATTTCGGAAACTCGATATTTCTTAGAAGCTTGGCAACCCATCTCAATGAAAGTGCTTTTCCACAGTCTGTTCCTAGGGCTACATGAAGAGAAAACAAACCAGAGAGACAAAACTGAGAACTCCTTTATTTTGTCAAGTTTCAAAGAGCTACTACAAACCATGTTGGATTTAGAGTTCCAAATTCATCTATCTGTATAGGAGAGAACAGAGGGAAACCTAAATATAAAAACTGCTACTGTACACGAACGCTTCAACCTAGAAGAACTAAATTTGGTGAGCAAAGTGGGATTTGTGTACTGATCATTACCACCACGTATCATCAATATTGGGTGAAAAAATATTTGCTGGTATTTCGGAAACTCGTTATTTCTTAGAAGCTTGGGAACCCCTCTCAATGAAAGTGCTTTTCCACAGTCTGTGCCTAGGGCTACTTGAAGAGGAAACAAACCATAGCGACAAAACTGAGAACTCCTTTATTTTGTCAAGTTTCAAAGAGCTACTACAAACCATGTTGGATTTAGAGTTCCAAATTCATCTATCTATATGGGAGAGAACAGAGGGAAACCTAAATATAAAACCTGCTACTGTAGACGAACGCTTCAACCTAGAAGAACAAAATTTGGGGAGCCAAGTGGGATTTGTGTACTGATCATTACCAGGAAGTATTATCAAGATTGGGTGAAAAAATATTTGCTGGTATTTCGGAAACTCGTTATTTCGTAGAAGCTTAGGAACCCCTCTCAATGAAATTGCTTTCCACAGTCTTTTCCTAGGGCTACTTGAAGAGGAAACAAACCATAGAGACAAAACTGAGAACTCCTTTATTTTGTCAAGTTTCAAAGAGCTACTACAAACCATGTTGGATTTAGAGTTCCAAATTCATCTATCTGTATAGGAGAGAACAGAGAGAGACCTAAATATAAAAACTGCTACTGCACACGAACGCTTCAACCTAGAAGAACAAAATTTGGTAAGCCAAGTGGGATTTGTGTACTGATCATTACCACCAAGCATCATCAAGATTGGTTGAAAAAAAAATTTGCTGGTATTTCGGAAACTCGTTATTTCTTAGAAGCTTGGGAACCCCTCTCAATGAAAGTGATTTTCCACAGTCTGTTCCTAGTGCTATTTGAAGAGGAAACAAAAGAGAGACAAAACTGAGAACTCCTTTATTTTGTCAAGTTTCAAAGAGCTACTAAAAACCATGTTGGATTTAGAGTTCCAAATTCATCTATCTGTGTAGGAGAGAACAGAGGGAAACCTAAATATAAAAACTGCTACTGTAGACGAACGCTTCAACCTAGAAGAACAAAATTTGGTGAGCCAAGTGGGATTTGTGTGCTGATCATTACCACCAAGTATCAACAAGATAGTGTGAAAAAATATTTGCTGGTATTTCGGAAACTCTTTATTTCTTAGAAGCTTGGCAACCCCTCTCAATGAAAGTGCTTTTCCACAGTCTGCGCCTAGGGCTACTTGAAGAGGAAACAAACCATAGAGACAAAACTCAGAACTCCTTTATTTTGTCAAGTTTCAAAGAGGTACTACAAACCATGTTGGATTTAGAGTTCCAAATTAATCTATCTATATATGAGAGAACAGAGTGAAACCTAAATATAAAAACGGCTACTGTAGACGAACGCTTCAACCAAGAAGAACAAAATTTGGTGAGCCAAGTGGGATTTGTGTACTGATCATTAGCAACCAGTATCATCAAGATTGGGTGGAAAAATATTTGCTGGTATTATGGAAACTCGTTATTTCTTAGAAGCTTGGCAACCCATCTCAATGAAAGTGCTTCAACAGTCTGTGCCTAGGGCTACTTGAAGAGGAAACAAACCATAGAGACAAAACTGAGAACTCCTTTATTTTTTCAAGTTTCAAAGAGCTACTACAAACCATGTTGGATTTAGAGTTACAAATTCATATATCTATATAGGAGAGAACAGAGGGAAACCTAAATATAAAAACTTCTACTGTAGGCGAACGCTTCAACCTAGAAGAACACAATTTGGTGAGCCAAGTGGGATTTGTGTACTCATCATTAGCAACCAGTATCATCAAGATTGGGTGAAAAAATATTTGCTGGTACTTCGGAAACTCGTTATTTCTTAGAAGCTTGGCAACCCCTCTCAATGAAAGTTCTTTTCCAGAGTCTGCGCCTAGGGCTACTTGAAGAGGAAACAAACCATAGAGACAAAACTCAGAACTCCTTTATTTTGTCAAGTTTCAAAGAGCTACTACAATCCATGTTGGATTTAGAGTTCCAAATTCATCTATCTATATAGGAGAGAACAGAGAGAAACATAAATATAAAAACTGCTACTGTAGACGAACGCTTCAACCTAGAAGAACAAAATTTGGTGACCAAGTGGGATCTGTGTACTGATCATTACCACCAAGTATCATCAAGATTGGGAGAAAAAATATTTGCTGGTATTTCGGAAACTCGTTATTTCTTAGAAGCTTGGAAACCCCTCTCAATGAAAGTGCTTTTCCACAGTCTGTGCCTAGGGCTACTTGAAGAGGAAACAAACCATAGAGACAAAACTGAGAACTCCTTTATTTTGTCAAGTTTCAAAGAGCTACTACAATCCATGTTGGATTTAGAGTTCCAAATTCATCTATCTATATAGGAGAGAACAGAGAGAAACCTAAATATAAAAACTGCTACTGTAGAGGAACGCTTCAACCTAGAAGAACAAAATTTGGTGAGCCAAGTGGGATGTGTGTACTGATCATTACCACCAAGTATCATCAAGATTGGGTGAAAAAATATTTGCTGGTATTTCGGAAACTTGTATTTTCTTAGAAGCTTGGCAAACTCTCTCAATGAAAGTGCTTTTCCACAGTCTGTGCCTAGGGCTACTTGAAGAGGAAACAAACCATAGAGACAAAACTGAGAACTCCTTTATTTTGTCAAGTTTCAAAGAGCTACTACAAACCATGTTGGATTTAGAGTTCCAAATTCATATATCTATATAGGAGAGAACAGAGGGAAACCTAAATATAAAATCTTCTACTGTAGGCGAACGCTTCAACCTAGAAGAACACAATTTGGTGAGCCAAGTGGGATTTGTGTACTGATCATTAGCAACCAGTATCATCAAGATGGGTGAAAAAATATTTGCTGGTACTTGGGAAACTCATTATTTCTCAGAAGCTTGGCAACCCCTCTCATGAAAGTGCTTTTCCACAGTCTGCGCCTAGGGCTACTTGAAGAGGAAACAAACGATACAGACAAAACTCAGAACTCCTTTATTTTGTCAAGTTACAAAGAGCTACTACAAACCATGTTGGATTTAGAGTTCCAAATTCATCTATCTATATATGAGAGAACAGAGTGAAACCTAAATATAAAAACGGCTACTGTAGCAAACGCTTCAACCTAGAAGAACATAATTTGGTGAGCCAAGCGCGTACTGTGTACTGATCATTACCACCAAGTATCATCAAGATTGGGTGAAAAAATATTTGCTGATATTTCGGAAACTCGTTATTTCTTAGAAGCTTGGCAACCCCTCTCAATGAAAGTGGTTTTCCACAGTCTGTGCATAGGGCTACTTGAAGAGGAAACAAACCATAGAGACAAAACTCAGAACTCTTTATTTTGTCGAGTTTCAAAGAGCTACTACAAACCATGTTGGATTTAGAGTTCCAAATTCATCTATCTATATATGAGAGAACAGAGTGAATCCTAAAAATAAAAACTGGTACTGTAGACGAACGCTTCAACCTAGAAGAACAAAATATGGTGAGCCAAGTGGGATTTGTGTACTGATCATTAGCAACCAGTATCATCAAGATTGGGTGAAAAAATATTTGCTGGTATTATGGAAACTGGTTATTTCTTAGAAGCTTGGCAACCCATCTCAATGAAAGTGCTTCCACAGTCTGTGCCTAGGGCTACTTGAAGAGGAAACAAACCATAGAGACAAAACTGAGAACTCCTTTATTTTGTCAAGTTTCAAAGAGCTACTACAATCCATGTTGTATTTAGAGTTCCAAATTCATCTATCTATATAGGAGAGAACAGAGAGAAACCTAAATATAAAAACTGCTACTGTAGACGAACGCTTCAATCTAGAAGAACAAAATTTGGTGAGCCAAGTGGGATTTGTGTACTGATCATTACCACCAAGTATCATCAAGATTGTGTGAAAAAATATTTGCTGGTGTTTCGGAAACTTGTAATTTCTTAGAAGCTTGGCAAACTCTCTCAATGAATGTGCTTTTCCAGAGTCTGTGCCTAGGACTACTTGAAGAGGAAACAAACCATAGAGACAAAACTGAGAACTCCTTTATTTTGTCAAGTTTCAAAGAGCTACTACAAAAAACGTTGGATTTAGAGTTACAAATTCATATATCTATATAGGAGAGAACAGAGGGAAACCTAAATATAAAAACTTCTACTGTAGGCGAACGCTTCAACCTAGAAGAACACAATTTGGTGAGCCAAGTGGGATTTGTGTACTGATCATTAGCAACCAGTATCATCAAGATTGGGTGAAAAAATATTTGCTGGTACTTCGGAAACTCGTTATTTCTTAGAAGCTTGGCAACCCCTCTCAATGAAAGTGCTTTTCCAGAGTCTGCGCCTAGGGCTACTTGAAGAGGAAACAAACCATAGAGACAAAACTCAGAACTCCTTTGTTTTGTCAAGTTTCAAAGAGCTACTACAATCCATGTTGGATTTAGAGTTCCAAATTCATCTATCTATATAGGAGAGAACAGAGAGAAACATAAATATAAAAACTGCTACTGTAGACGAACGCTTCAACCTAGAAGAACAAAATTTGGTGAGCCAAGTGGGATCTGTGTACTGATCATTACCACCAAGTATCATCAAGATTGGGAGAAAAAATATTCGCTGGTATTTCGGAAACTCGTTATTTCTTAGAAGCTTGGCAACCCCTCTCAATGAAAGTGCTTTTCCACAGTCTGTGCCTAGGGCTACTTGAAGAGGAAACAAACCATAGAGACAAAACTGAGAACTCCTTTATTTTGTCAAGTTTCAAAGAGCTACTACAATCCATGTTGGATTTAGAGTTCCAAATTCATCTATCTATATAGGAGAGAACAGAGAGAAACCTAAATATAAAAACTGCTACTGTAGAGGAACGCTTCAACCTAGAAGAACAAAATTTGGTGAACCAAGTGGGATTTGTGTACTGATCATTACCACCAAGTATCATCAAGATTGGGTGAAAAAATATTTGCTGGTATTTCGGAAACTTGTAATTTCTTTGAAGCTTGGCAAACTCTCTCAATGAAAGTGCTTTTCCACAGTCTGTGCCTAGGCCTCTTGAAGAGGAAACAAACCATAGAGACAAAACTCAGAACTCTTTATGTTGTCGAGTTTCAAAGAGCTACTACAAACCATGTTGGATTTAGAGTTCCAAATTCATCTATCTCTACATGAGAGAACAGAGGGAAACCTAAATATAAAAATGATACTGTAGACGAACGCTTCAACCTAGAAGAACAAAATTAGGCGAGCCAAGTGGGATCTGTGTACTGATCATTAACACCCATTATCATCAAGATTGGGTGAAAAAATATTTGCTGGTATTTCGGAAACTTGTAATTTCTTAGAAGCTTGGCAAACTCTCTCAATGAAAGTGCTTTTCCACAGTCTTTGCCTAGGGCTACTTGAAGAGGAAACAAACCATAGAGACAAAACTGAGAACTCCTTTATTTTGTCAAGTTTCAAAGAGCTACTACAAACCATGTTGGATTTAGAGTTCCAAATTCATCTATCTATATAGGAGAGAACAGAGGGAAACCTAAATATAAAATCTTCTACTGTAGGCGAACGCTTCAACCTAGAAGAACACAATTTGGTGAGCCAAGTGGGATTTGTGTACTGATCATTAGCAACAAGTATCATCAAGATAGGGTGAAAAAATATTTGCTGGTACTTCGGAAACTCGTTATTTCTTAGAAGCTTGGCAACCCCTCTCAATGAAAGTGCTTTTCCAGAGTCTGCGCCTAGGGCTACATGAAGAGGAAAAAAACCATAGAGACAAAACTCACAACTCCTTTATTTTGTCAAGTTTCAAAGAGCTACTACAATCCATGTTGGATTTAGAGTTCCAAATTCATCTATCTATATAGGAGAGAACAGAGAGAAACCTAAATATAAAAACTGCTACTGTAGACGAACGCTTCAACCCAGAAGAACCAAATTTGGTGAGAAAAGTGGGATCTGTGTACTGATCATTACCACCAAGTATCATCAAGATTGGGTGAAAAAATATTTGCTGGTATTTCGGAAACTCGTTATTTCTTAGAAGCTTGGCAACCCCTCTCAATGAATGTGCTTTTCCACAGTCTGTGCCTAGGGCTACTTGAAGAGGAAACAAACCATAGAGACAAAACTGAGAGCTCCTTTATTTTGTCAAGTTTCAAAGAGCTACTACAATCCATGTTGGATTTAGAGTTCCAAATTCATCTATCTATATAGGAGAGAACAGAGAGAAACCTAAATATAAAAAGTGCTACTGTAGACGAACGCTTCAACCCAGAAGAACAAAATTTGGTGAGCCAAGTGGGATCTGTGTACTGATCATTAGCAACAAGTATCATCAAGATTGGGTGAAAAAATATTTGCTGGTACTTCGGAAACTCGTTATTTCTTACAAGTTTGGCAACCCCTCTCAATGAAAGTGCTTTTCCACAGTCTGCGCCTAGGGCTACTTGAAGAGGAAACAAACCATAGAGACAAAACTCAGAACACCTTTATTTTCTCACGTTTCAAAGAGTTACTAAAATCATGTTGGATTTAGAGTTCCAAATTCATCTATCTATATATGAGAGAACAGAGTGAAACCTAAATATAAAAACGGCTACTGTAGACGAACGCTTCAACCTAGAAGAACAAAATTTGGTGAGCCAAGTGGGATTTGTGTACTGATCATGAGCAACCAGTATCATCAAGATTGGGTGAAAAAATATTTGCTGATATTTCGGAAACTCGTTATTTCTTAGAAGCTTGGCAACCCCTTCAATGAAAGTGGTTTTCCACAGTCTGTGCCTAGGGCTAATTGAAGAGGAAACAAACCATAGAGACAAAACTCAGAACTCTTTATTTTGTCAAGTTTCAAAGAGCTACTACAAACCATGTTGGATTTAGAGTTCCAAATTCATCTATCTATATATGAGAGAACAGAGTGAAACCTAAATATAAAAACTGCTACTGTAGGCGAACGCTTCAACCTAGAAGAACACAATTTGGTGAGCCAAGTGGGATTTGTGTACTTATCATGAGCAACCAGTATCATCAAGATTGGGTGAAAAAATATTTGCTGGTACTTCGGAAACTCGTTATTTCTTACAAGTTTGGCAACCCCTCTCAATGAAAGTGCTTTTCCACAGTCTGCGCCTAGGGCTACTTGAAGAGGAAACAAACCATAGAGACAAAACTCAGAACTCTTTATTTTGTCAAGTTTCAAAGAGCTACTACAAACCATGTTGGATTTAGAGTTCCAAATTCATCTATCTATATATGAGAGAACAGAGTGAAACCTAAATATAAAAACTGCTACTGTAGACGAACGCTTCAACCTAGAAGAACAAAATTTGGTGAGCCAAGAGGGATCTGTGTACTGATCATTACCACCAAGTATCATCAAGATTGAGTGAAAAAATATTTGCTGGTATTTCGGAAACTCGTTATTTCTTAGAAGCTTGGCAACCCCTCTCAATGAAAGTGGTTTTCCACAGTCTGTGCCTAGGGCTACTTGAAGAGGAAACAAACCATAGAGACAAAACTGAGAACTCCTTTATTTTGTTAAGTTTCAAAGAGCTACTACAAACCATGTTGGATTTAGAATTACAAATTCATATATCTATATAGGAGAGGACAGAGGGAAACCTAAATATAAAAACTTCTACTGTAGGCGAACGCTTCAACCTAGAAGAACACAATTTGGTGAGCCAAGTGGGATTTGTGTACTGATCATTAGCAACCAGTATCATCAAGATTGGGTGAAAAAATATTTGCTGGTACTTCGGAAACTCGTTATTTCTTAGAATCTTGGCAACCCCTCTCAATGAAAGTGCTTTTCCAGAGTCTAGGCCTAGGGCTACTTGAAGAGGAAACAAACCATAGAGACAAAACTCAGAACTCCTTTATTTTGTCAAGTTTCAAAGAGCTACTACAAACCATGTTGGATTTAGAGTTCCAAATTCATCTATCTATATATGAGAGAACAGAGTGAAACCTAAATATAAAAACTGCTACTGTAGACGAACGCTTCAACCTAGAATAACAAAATTTGGTGAGCCAAGTGGGATCTGTGTACTGATCATTAGCAACATGTATCATCAATATTGGGTGAAAAAATATTTGCTGGTATTTTGGAAACTCGTTATTTCTTAGAAGCTTGGCAACCCCTCTCAATTAAAGTGCTTTTCCACAGTCTGTGCCTAGGCCTCTTGAAGAGGAAACAAACCATAGAGACAAAACTCAGAACTCCTTTATTTTGTCAAGTTTCAAAGAGCTACTACAAACCATGTTGGATTTAGAGTTCTAAATTCATCTATCTATATATGAGAGAACAGAGTGAAACCTAAATATAAAAACTGCTACTGTAGACGAACGCTTCAACCTAGAAGAACAAAATTTGGTGAGCCAAGTGGGATCTGTGTACTGATCATTACCACCAAGTATCATCAAGATTGGGTGAAAAAATATTTGCTGGTTTTTTGGAAACTCGTTATTTCTTAGAAGCTTGGCAACCCCTCTCAATGAAAGTGCTTTTCCACAGTCTGTGCCTAAGGCTATTTGAAGAGGAAACAAACCATAGAGACAAAACTGAGAACTCCTTTATTTTGTCAAGTTTCAAAGAGCTACTACAAACCATGTTGGATTTAGAGTTCCCAATTCATGTATCTATATAGGAAAGAACAGAGCTAAAACTAAATATAAAAACTTCTACTATAGGCGAACGCTTCAACCTAGAAGAACACAATTTGGTGAGCCAAGTGGGATTTGTGTACTGATCATTAGCAACCAGTATCATCAAGATAGGGTGAAAAAATATTTGCTGGTACTTCGGACTCGTTATTTCTTAGAAGCTTGGCAACCCCTCTCAATGAAAGTGCTTTTCCAGAGTCTGCGCCTAGGGCTACTTGAAGAGGAAAAAAACCATAGAGACAAAACTCACAACTCCTTTATTTTGTCAAGTTTCAAAGAGCTACTACAATCCATGTTGGATTTAGAGTTCCAAATTCATCTATCTATATAGGAGAGAACAGAGAGAAACCTAAATATAAAAACTGCTACTGTAGACGAACGCTTCAACCCAGAAGAACCAAATTTGGTGAGAAAAGTGGGATCTGTGTACTGATCATTACCACCAAGTATCATCAAGATTGGGTGAAAAAATATTTGCTGGTATTTCGGAAACTCGTTATTTCTTAGAAGCTTGGCAACCCCTCTCAATGAATGTGCTTTTCCACAGTCTGTGCCTAGGGCTACTTGAAGAGGAAACAAACCATAGAGACAAAACTGAGAGCTCCTTTATTTTGTCAAGTTTCAAAGAGCTACTACAATCCATGTTGGATTTAGAGTTCCAAATTCATCTATCTATATAAGAGAGAACAGAGAGAAACCTAAATATAAAAAGTGCTACTGTAGACGAACGCTTCAACCCAGAAGAACCAAATTTGGTGAGCCAAGTGAGATCTGTGTACTGATCATTAGCAACAAGTATCATCAAGATTGGGTGAAAAAATATTTGCTGGTACTTCGGAAACTCGTTATTTCTTACAAGTTTGGCAACCCCTCTCAATGAAAGTGCTTTTCCACAGTCTGCGCCTAGGGCTACTTGAAGAGGAAACAAACCATAGAGACAAAACTCAGAACACCTTTATTTTCTCACGTTTCAAAGAGCTACTACAAACCATGTTGGATGTAGAGTTCCAAATTCATCTATCTATATATGAGAGAACAGAGTGAAACCTAAATATAAAAACGGCTACTGTAGACGAACGCTTCAACCTAGAAGAACAAAATTTGGTGAGCCAAGTGGGATTTGTGTACTGATCATTAGCAACCAGTATCATCAAGATTGGGTGAAAAAATATTTGCTGATATTTCGGAAACTCGTTATTTCTTAGAAGCTTGGCAACCCCTTCAATGAAAGTGGTTTTCCACAGTCTGTGCCTAGGGCTAATTGAAGAGGAAACAAACCATAGAGACAAAACTCAGAACTCTTTATTTTGTCAAGTTTCAAAGAGCTACTACAAACCATGTTGGATTTAGAGTTCCAAATTCATCTATCTATATATGAGAGAACAGAGTGAAACCTAAATATAAAAACTGCTACTGTAGACGAACGCTTCAACCTAGAAGAACAAAATTTGGTGAGCCAAGAGGGATCTGTGTACTGATCATTACCACCAAGTATCATCAAGATTGAGTGAAAAAATATTTGCTGGTATTTCGGAAACTCGTTATTTCTTAGAAGCTTGGCAACCCCTCTCAATGAAAGTGGTTTTCCACAGTCTGTGCCTAGGGCTACTTGAAGAGGAAACAAACCATAGAGACAAAACTGAGAACTCCTTTATTTTGTTAAGTTTCAAAGAGCTACTACAAACCATGTTGGATTTAGAATTACAAATTCATATATCTATATAGGAGAGGACAGAGGGAAACCTAAATATAAAAACTTCTACTGTAGGCGAACGCTTCAACCTAGAAGAACACAATTTGGTGAGCCAAGTGGGATTTGTGTACTGATCATTAGCAACCAGTATCATCAAGATTGGGTGAAAAAATATTTGCTGGTACTTCGGAAACTCGTTATTTCTTAGAATCTTGGCAACCCCTCTCAATGAAAGTGCTTTTCCAGAGTCTGTGCCTAGGGCTACTTGAAGAGGAAACAAACCATAGAGACAAAACTCACAACTCCTTTTTTGTCAAGTTTCAAAGAGCTACTACAATCCATGTTGGATTTAGAGTTCCAAATTCATCTATCTATATAGGAGAGAACAGAGAGAAACCTAAATATAAAAACTGCTACTGTAGACGAACGCTTCAACCTAGAAGAACAAAATTTGGTGAGCCAAGTGGGATCTGTGTACTGATCATTACCACCAAGTATCATCAAGATTGGGTGAAAAAATATTTGCTGGTATTTCGGAAACTCGTTATTTCTTAGAAGCTTGGCAACCCCTCTCAATGAAAGTGCTTTTCCACAGTCTGTGCCTAGGGCTACTTGAAGAGGAAACAAACCATAGAGACAAAACTCAGAACTCCTTTATTTTGTCAAGTTTCAAAGATCTACTACAATCCATGTTGGATTTAGAGTTCCAAATTCATCTATCTATATAGGAGAGAACAGAGAGAAACCTAAATATAAAAACTGCTACTGTAGACGAACGCTTCAACTTAGAAGAACAAAATTTGGTGATCCAAGTGGGATCTGTGTACTGATCATTACCACCAAGTATCATCAAGATTGGGTGAAAAAATATTTGCTGGTATTTTGGAAACTTGTAATTTTTTAGAAGCTTGGCAAACTCTCTCAATGAAAGTGCTTTTCCACAGTCTGTGCCTAGGGCTACTTGAAGAGGAAACAAACCATAGAGACAAAACAGAGAACTCCTTTATTTTGTCAAGTTTCAAAGAGCTACTACAAACCATGTTGGATTTAGAGTTACAAATTCATATATCTATATAGGAAAGAACAGAGGGAAACCTAAATATAAAAACTTCTACTGTAGGAGAACGCTTCACCCTAGAAGAACACAATTTGGTGAGCCATGTGGGATTTGTGTACTGATCATTAGCAACCAGTATCATCAAGATTGGGTGAATAAATATTTGCTGGTACTTCGGAAACTCGTTATTTCTTAGAAGCTTGGCAACCCCTCACAATGAAAGTGCTTTTCCAGAGTCTGCGCCTAGGGCTACTTGAAGAGGAAACAAACCATAGAGAAAAAAACTCAGAACTCCTTTATTTTGTCAAGTTTCAAAGAGCTACTACAAACCATGTTGGATTTAGAGTTCCAAATTCATCTATCTATATATGAGAGAACAGAGTGAAACCTAAATATAAAAACGACTACTGTAGACGAACGCTTCAACCTAGAAGAACAAAATTTGGTGAGCCAAGTGGGATCTGTGTACTGATCATTACCACCAAGTATCATCAAGATTGGGTGAAAAAATATTTGCTGGTTTTTTGGAAACTCGTTATTTCTTAGAAGCTTGGCAACCCCTCTCAATGAAAGTGCTTTTCCACAGTCTGTGCCTAAGGCTATTTGAAGAGGAAACAAACCATAGAGACAAAACTGAGAACTCCTTTATTTTGTCAAGTTTCAAAGAGCTACTACAAACCATGTTGGATTTAGAGTTCCCAATTCATGTATCTATATAGGAGAGAACAGAGCTAAAACTAAATATAAAAACTTCTACTGTAGGCGAACGCTTCAACCTAGAAGAACACAATTTGGTGAGCCAAGTGGGATTTGTGTACTGATCATTAGCAACCAGTATCATCAAGATAGGGTGAAAAAATATTTGCTGGTACTTCGGACTCTTTATTTCTTAGAAGCTTGGCAACCCCTCTCAATGAAAGTGCTTTTCCAGAGTCTGAGCCTAGGGCTACTTGAAGAGGAAAAAAACCATAGAGACAAAACTCACAACTCATTTATTTTGTCAAGTTTCAAAGAGCTACTACAATCCATGTTGGATTTAGAGTTCCAAATTCATCTATCTATATAGGAGAGAACAGAGAGAAACCTAAATATAAAAACTGCTACTGTAGACGAACGCTTCAACCCAGAAGAACCAAATTTGGTGAGAAAAGTGGGATCTGTGTACTGATCATTACCACCAAGTATCATCAAGATTGGTTGAAAAAATATTTGCTGGTATTTCGGAAACTCGTTATTTCTTAGAAGCTTGGCAACCCCTCTCAATGAATGTGCTTTTCCACAGTCTGTGCCTAGGGCTACTTGAAGAGGAAACAAACCATAGAGACAAAACTGAGAGCTCCTTTATTTTGTCAAGTTTCAAAGAACTACTACAAACCATGTTGGATTTAGAGTTCCAAATTCATCTATCTATATATGAGAGAACAGAGTGAAACCTAAATATAAAAACGGCTACTGTAGACGAACGCTTCAACCTAGAAGAACAAAATTTGGTGAGCCAAGTGGGATTTGTGTACTGATCATTAGCAACCAGTATCATCAAGATTGGGTGAAAAAATATTTGCTGATATTTCGGAAACTCGTTATTTCTTAGAAGCTTGGCAACCCCTTCAATGAAAGTGGTTTTCCACAGTCTGTGCCTAGGGCTAATTGAAGAGGAAACAAACCATAGAGACAAAACTCAGAACTCTTTATTTTGTCAAGTTTCAAAGAGCTACTACAAACCATGTTGGATTTAGAGTTCCAAATTCATCTATCTATATATGAGAGAACAGAGTGAAACCTAAATATAAAAACTGCTACTGTAGACGGAACGCTTCAACCTAGAAGAACAAAATTTGGTGAGCCAAGAGGGATCTGCGTACTGATCATTACCACCAAGTATCATCAAGATTGAGTGAAAAAATATTTGCTGGTATTTCGGAAACTCGTTATTTCTTAGAAGCTTGGCAACCCCTCTCAATGAAAGTGGTTTTCCACAGTCTGTGCCTAGGGCTACTTGAAGAGGAAACAAACCATAGAGACAAAACTGAGAACTCCTTTATTTTGTTAAGTTTCAAAGAGCTACTACAAACCATGTTGGATTTAGAATTACAAATTCATATATCTATATAGGAGAGGACAGAGGGAAACCTAAATATAAAAACTTCTACTGTAGGCGAACGCTTCAACCTAGAAGAACACAATTTGGTGAGCCAAGTGGGATTTGTGTACTGATCATTAGCAACCAGTATCATCAAGATTGGGTGAAAAAATATTTGCTGGTACTTCGGAAACTCGTTATTTCTTAGAATCTTGGCAACCCCTCTCAATGAAAGTGCTTTTCCAGAGTCTGTGCCTAGGGCTACTTGAAGAGGAAACAAACCATAGAGACAAAACTCACAACTCCTTTATTTTGTCAAGTTTCAAAGAGCTACTACAATCCATGTTGGATTTAGAGTTCCAAATTCATCTATCTATATAGGAGAGAACAGAGAGAAACCTAAATATAAAAACTGCTACTGTAGACGAACGCTTCAACCTAGAAGAACCAAATTTGGTGAGCCAAGTGGGATCTGTGTACTGATCATTACCACCAAGTATCATCAAGATTGGGTGAAAAAATATTTGCTGGTATTTCGGAAACTCGTTATTTCTTAGAAGCTTGGCAACCCCTCTCAATGAAAGTGCTTTTCCACAGTCTGTGCCTATTGCTACTTGAAGAGGAAACAAACCATAGAGACAAAACTCAGAACTCCTTTATTTTGTCAAGTTTCAAAGAGCTACTACAATCCATGTTGGATTTAGAGTTCCAAATTCATCTATCTATATAGGAGAGAACAGAGAGAAACCTAAATATAAAAACTGCTACTGTAGACGAACGCTTCAACTTAGAAGAACAAAATTTGGTGATCCAAGTGGGATCTGTGTACTGATCATTACCACCAAGTATCATCAAGATTGGGTGAAAAAATATTTGCTGGTATTTTGGAAACTTGTAATTTTTTAGAAGCTTGGCAAACTCTCTCAATGAAAGTGCTTTTCCACAGTCTGTGCCTAGGGCTACTTGAAGAGGAAACAAACCATAGAGACAAAACAGAGAACTCCTTTATTTTGTCAAGTTTCAAAGAGCTACTACAAACCATGTTGGATTTAGAGTTACAAATTCATATATCTATATAGGAAAGAACAGAGGGAAACCTAAATATAAAAACTTCTACTGTAGGAGAACGCTTCACCCTAGAAGAACACAATTTGGTGAGCCATGTGGGATTTGTGTACTGATCATTAGCAACCAGTATCATCAAGATTGGGTGAATAAATATTTGCTGGTACTTCGGAAACTCGTTATTTCTTAGAAGCTTGGCAACCCCTCACAATGAAAGTGCTTTTCCAGAGTCTGCGTCTAGGGCTACTTGAAGAGGAAACAAACCATAGAGAAAAAAACTCAGAACTCCTTTATTTTGTCAAGTTTCAAAGAGCTACTACAAACCATGTTGGATTTAGAGTTCCAAATTCATCTATCTATATATGAGAGAACAGAGTGAAACCTAAATATAAAAACGACTACTGTAGACGAACGCTTCAACCTAGAAGAACAAAATTTGGTGAGACAAGTGGGATCTGTGTACTGATCATTACCATTACGTATCATCAAGATTGGGTGAAAAATATTTGCTGGTACTTCGGAAACTCGTTATTTCTTAGAAGCTTGGCAACCCCTCTCAATGAAAGTGCTTTTCCAGAGTCTGCGCCTAGGGCTACTTGAAGAGGAAACAAACCATAGAGAAAAAAACTCAGAACTCCTTCATTTTGTCAGTTTCAAAGAGCTACTACAAACCATGTTGGATTTAGAGTTCCAAATTCATCTATCTATATATGAGAGAACAGAGTGAAACCTAAATATAAAACTGCTACTGTAGACGAACGCTTCAACCTAGAAGAACAAAATTTGGTGAGCCAAGTGGGATCTGTGTACTGATCATTAGCAACATGTATCATCAAGATTGGGTGAAAAAATATTTGCTGGTATTTTTAAACTCGTTATTTCTTAGAAGCTTGGCAACCCCTCTCAATTAAAGTGCTTTTCCACAGTCTGTGCCTAGGCCTCTTGAAGAGGAAACAAACCATAGAGACAAAACTCAGAACTCCTTTATTTTGTCAAGTTTCAAAGAGCTACTACAAACCATGTTTGATTTAGAGTTCTAAATTCATCTATCTATATATGAGAGAACAGAGTGAAACCTAAATATAAAAACTGCTACTGTAGACGAACGCTTCAACCTAGAAGAACCAAATTTTGTGAGCCAAGTGGGATCTGTGTACTGATCATTACCACCAAGTATCATCAAGATTGGGTGAAAAAATATTTGCTGGTTTTTGGAAACTCGTTATTTCTTAGAAGCTTGGCAACCCCTCTCAATGAAAGTGCTTTTCCACAGTCTGTGCCTAAGGCTATTTGAAGAGGAAACAAACCATAGAGACAAAACTGAGAACTCCTTTATTTTGTCAAGTTTCAAAGAGCTACTACAAACCATGTTGGATTTAGAGTTCCCAATTCATGTATCTATATAGGAGAGAACAGAGCTAAAACTAAATATAAAAACTTCTACTGTAGGCGAACGCTTCAACCTAGAAGAACACAATTTGGTGAGCCAAGTGGGATTTGTGTACTGATCATTAGCAACCAGTATCATCAAGATTGGGTGAAAAAATATTTGCTGGTACTTCGGACTCGTTATTTCTTAGAAGCTTGGCAACCCCTCTCAATGAAAGTGCTTTTCCAGAGTCAGCGCCTAGGGCTACTTGAAGAGGAAAAAAACCATAGAGACAAAACTCACAACTCCTTTATTTTGTCAAGTTTCAAAGAGCTACTACAATCCATGTTGGATTTAGAGTTCCAAATTCATCTATCTATATAGGAGAGAACAGAGAGAAACCTAAATATAAAAACTGCTACTGTAGACGAACGCTTCAACCCAGAAGAACCAAATTTGGTGAGAAAAGTGGGATCTGTGTACTGATCATTACCATCAAGTATCATCAAGATTGGGTGAAAAAATATTTGCTGGTATTTCGGAAACTCGTTATTTCTTAGAAGCTTGGCAACCCCTCTCAATGAATGTGCTTTTCCACAGTCTGTGCCTAGGGCTACTTGAAGAGGAAACAAACCATAGAGACAAAACTGAGAACTCCTTTATTTTGTCAAGTTTTCAAAGAGCTACTACAATCCATGTTGGATTTAGAGTTCCAAATTCATCTATCTATATAGGAGAGAACAGAGAGAAACCTAAATATAAAAAGTGCTACTGTAGACGAACGCTTCAACCCAGAAGAACCAAATTTGGTGAGCCAAGTGGGATCTGTGTACAGATCATTAGCAACAAGTATCATCAAGATTGGGGTGAAAAAATATTTGCTGGTACTTCGGAAACTCGTTTATTTCTTACAAGTTTGGCAACCCCCTCTCAATGAAAGTGCTTTTCCACAGTCTGCGCCTAGGGCTACTTGAAGAGGAAACAAACCATAGAGACAAAACTCAGAACACCTTTATTTTCTCACGTTTCAAAGAGCTACTACAAACCATGTTGGATTTAGAGTTCCAAATTCATCTATCTATATATGAGAGAACAGAGTGAAACCTAAATATAAAAACGGCTACTGTAGACGAACGCTTCAACCTAGAAGAACAAAATTTGGTGAGCCAAGTGGGATTTGTGTACTGATCATTAGCAACCAGTATCATCAAGATTGGGTGAAAAAATATTTGCTGATATTTCGGAAACTCGTTATTTCTTAGAAGCTTGGCAACCCCTTCAATGAAAGTGGTTTTCCACAGTCTGTGCCTAGGGCTAATTGAAGAGGAAACAAACCATAGAGACAAAACTCAGAACTCTTTATTTTGTCAAGTTTCAAAGAGCTACTACAAACCATGTTGGATTTAGAGTTCCAAATTCATCTATCTATATATGAGAGAACAGAGTGAAACCTAAATATAAAAACTGCTACTGTAGACGAACGCTTCAACCTAGAAGAACAAAATTTGGTGAGCCAAGAGGGATCTGTGTACTGATCATTACCACCAAGTATCATCAAGATTGAGTGAAAAAATATTTGCTGGTATTTCGGAAACTCGTTATTTCTTAGAAGCTTGGCAACCCCTCTCAATGAAAGTGGTTTTCCACAGTCTGTGCCTAGGGCTACTTGAAGAGGAAACAAACCATACAGACAAAACTTAGAACTCCTTTATTTTGTTAAGTTTCAAAGAGCTACTACAAACCATGTTGGATTTAGAATTACAAATTCATATATCTATATAGGAGAGGACAGAGGGAAACCTAAATATAAAAACTTCTACTGTAGGCGAACGCTTCAACCTAGAAGAACACAATTTGGTGAGCCAAGTGGGATTTGTGTACTGATCATTAGCAACCAGTATCATCAAGATTGGGTGAAAAAATATTTGCTGGTACTTCGGAAACTCGTTATTTCTTAGAATCTTGGCAACCCTCTCAATGAAAGTGCTTTTCCAGAGTCTGTGCCTAGGGCTACTTGAAGAGGAAACAAACCATAGAGACAAAACTCACAACTCCTTTATTTTGTCAAGTTTCAAAGAGCTACTACAATCCATGTTGGATTTAGAGTTCCAAATTCATCTATCTATATAGGAGAGAACAGAGAGAAACCTAAATATAACAACTGCTACTGTAGACGAACGCTTCAACCTAGAAGAACAAAATTTGGTGAGCCAAGTGGGATCTGTGTACTGATCATTACCACCAAGTATCATCAAGATTGGGTGAAAAAATATTTGCTGGTATTTCGGAAACTCGTTATTTCTTAGAAGCTTGGCAACCCCTCTCAATGAAAGTGCTTTTCCACAGTCTGTGCCTAGGGCTAATTGAAGAGGAAACAAACCATAGAGACAAAACTCAGAACTCCTTTATTTTGTCAAGTTTCAAAGAGCTACTACAATCCATGTTGGATTTAGAGTTACAAATTCATATATCTATATAGGAAAGAACAGAGGGAAACCTAAATATAAAAACTTCTACTGTAGGAGAACGCTTAACCCTAGAAGAACACAATTTGGTGAGCCATGTGGGATTTGTGTACTGATCATTAGCAACCAGTATCATCAAGATTGGGTGAATAAATATTTGCTGGTACTTCGGAAACTCGTTATTTCTTAGAAGCTTGGCAACCCCTCTCAATGAAAGTGCTTTTCCAGAGTCTGCGCCTAGGGCTACTTGAAGAGGAAACAAACCATAGAGAAAAAAACTCAGAACTCCTTCATTTTGTCAAGTTTCAAAGAGCTACTACAAACCATGTTGGATTTAGAGTTCCAAATTCATCTATCTATATATGAGAGAACAGAGTGAAACCTAAATATAAAAACGACTACTGTAGACGAACGCTTCAACCTAGAAGAACAAAATTTGGTGAGCCAAGTGGGATCTGTGTACTGATCATTACCACCACGTATCATCAAGATTGGGTGAAAAAATATTTGCTGGTATTTCAGAAACTCGTTATTTCTTAGAAGCTTGGCAACGCCTCTCAATGAAAGTGGTTTTCCACAGTCTATGCCTAGGGCTACTTGAAGAGGAAACAATCCATAGAGACAAAACTCAGAACTCCTTTATTTTGTCAAGTTTCAAAGAGCTACTAGAAACCATGTTGGATTTAGAGTTCCAAATTCATCTATCTATATATGAGAGAACAGAGTGAAACCTAAATATAAAAACTGCTACTGTAGACGAACGCTTCAACCTAGAAGAACAAAATTTGGTGAGCCAAGTGGGATCTGTGTACTGATCATTAGCAACATGTATCATCAAGATTGGGTGAAAAAATATTTGCTGGTATTTTTAAACTCGTTATTTCTTAGAAGCTTGGCAACCCCTCTCAATTAAAGTGCTTTTCCACAGTCTGTGCCTAGGCCTCTTGAAGAGGAAACAAACCATAGAGACAAAACTCAGAACTCCTTTATTTTGTCAAGTTTCAAAGAGCTACTACAAACCATGTTGGATTTAGAGTTCTAAATTCATCTATCTATATATGAGAGAACAGAATGAAACCTAAATATAAAAACTGCTACTGTAGACTAACGCTTTAACCTAGAAGAACCAAATTTTGTGAGCCAAGTGGGATCTGTGTACTGATCATTACCACCAAGTATCATCAACATTGGGTGAAAAAATATTGCTGGTTTTTTGGAAATTCGTTATTTCTTAGAAGCTTGGCAACCCTCTCAATGAAAGTGCTTTTCCACAGTCTGTGCCTAGGGCTATTTGAAGAGGAAACAAACCATAGAGACAAAACTGAGAACTCCTTTATTTTGTCAAGTTTCAAAGAGCTACTACAAACCATGTCGGATTTAGAGTTCCCAATTCATGTATCTATATAGGAGAGAACAGAGCTAAAACTAAATATAAAAACTTCTACTGTAGGCGAACGCTTCAACCTAGAAGAACACAATTTGGTGAGCCAAGTGGGATTTGTGTACTGATCATTAGCAACCAGTATCATCAAGATTGGGTGAAAAAATATTTGCTGGTACTTCGGAATCGTTATTTCTTAGAAGCTTGGCAACCCCTCTCAATGAAAGTGCTTTTCCAGAGTCTGCGCCTAGGGCTACTTGAAGAGGAAAAAAACCATAGAGACAAAACTCACAACTCCTTTATTTTGTCAAGTTTCAAAGAGCTACTACAATCCATGTTGGATTTAGAGTTCCAAATTCATCTATCTATATAGGAGAGAACAGAGAGAAACCTAAATATAAAAACTGCTACTGTAGACGAACGCTTCAACCCAGGAGAACCAAATTTGGTGAGAAAAGTGGGATCTGTGTACTGATCATTACCACCAAGTATCATCAAGATTGGGTGAAAAAATATTTGCTGGTATTTCGGAAACTCGTTATTTCTTAGAAGCTTGGCAACCCCTCTCAATGAATGTGCTTTTCCACAGTCTGTGCCTAGGGCTACTTGAAGAGGAAACAAACCATAGAGACAAAACTGAGAACTCCTTTATTTTGTCAAGTTTCAAAGAGCTACTACAATCCATGTTGGATTTAGAGTTCCAAATTCATCTATCTATATAGGAGAGAACAGAGAGAAACCTAAATATAAAAAGTGCTACTGTAGACGAACGCTTCAACCCAGAAGAACCAAATTTGGTGAGCCAAGTGGGATCTGTGTACAGATCATTAGCAACAAGTATCATCAAGATTGGGTGAAAAAATATTTGCTGGTACTTCGGAAACTCGTTATTTCTTACAAGTTTGGCACCCCTCTCAATGAAAGTGCTTTTCCACAGTCTGCGCCTAGGGCTACTTGAAGAGGAAACAAACCATAGAGACAAAACTCAGAACACTTTTATTTTCTCACGTTTCAAAGAGCTACTACAAACCATGTTGGATTTAGAGTTCCAAATTCATCTATCTATATATGAGAGAACAGAGTGAAACCTAAATATAAAAACGGCTACTGTAGACGAACGCTTCAACCTAGAAGAACAAAATTTGGTGAGCCAAGTGGGATTTGTGTACTGATCATTAGCAACCAGTATCATCAAGATTGGGTGAAAAAATATTTGCTGATATTTCGGAAACTCGTTATTTCTTAGAAGCTTGGCAACCCCTTCAATGAAAGTGGTTTTCCACAGTCTGTGCCTAGGGCTAATTGAAGAGGAAACAAACCATAGAGACAAAACTCAGAACTCTTTATTTTGTCAAGTTTCAAAGAGCTACTACAAACCATGTTGGATTTAGAGTTCCAAATTCATCTATCTATATATGAGAGAACAGAGTGAAACCTAAATATAAAAACTGCTACTGTAGACGAACGCTTCAACCTAGAAGAACAAAATTTGGTGAGCCAAGAGGGATCTGTGTACTGATCATTACCACCAAGTATCATCAAGATTGAATGAAAAAATATTTGCTGGTATTTCGGAAACTCGTTATTTCTTAGAAGCTTGGCAACCCCTCTCAATGAAAGTGGTTTTCCACAGTCTGTGCCTAGGGCTACTTGAAGAGGAAACAAACCATACAGACAAAACTTAGAACTCCTTTATTTTGTTAAGTTTCAAAGAGCTACTACAAACCATGTTGGATTTAGAATTACAAATTCATATATCTATATAGGAGAGGACAGAGGGAAACCTAAATATAAAAACTTCTACTGTAGGCGAACGCTTCAACCTAGAAGAACACAATTTGGTGAGCCAAGTGGGATTTGTGTACTGATCATTAGCAACCAGTATCATCAAGATTGGGTGAAAAAATATTTGCTGGTACTTCGGAAACTCGTTATTTCTTAGAATCTTGGCAACCCCTCTCAATGAAAGTGCTTTTCCAGAGTCTGTGCCTAGGGCTACTTGAAGAGGAAACAAACCATAGAGACAAAACTCACAACTCCTTTATTTTGTCAAGTTTCAAAGAGCTACTACAATCCATGTTGGATTTAGAGTTCCAAATTCATCTATCTATATAGGAGAGAACAGAGAGAAACCTAAATATAACAACTGCTACTGTAGACGAACGCTTCAACCTAGAAGAACAAAATTTGGTGAGCCAAGTGGGATCTGTGTACTGATCATTACCACCAAGTATCATCAAGATTGGGTGAAAAAATATTTGCTGGTATTTCGGAAACTCGTTATTTCTTAGAAGCTTGGCAACCCCTCTCAATGAAAGTGCTTTTCCACAGTCTGTGCCTAGGGCTAATTGAAGAGGAAACAAACCATAGAGACAAAACTCAGAACTCCTTTATTTTGTCAAGTTTCAAAGAGCTACTACAATCCATGTTGGATTTAGAGTTACAAATTCATATATCTATATAGGAAAGAACAGAGGGAAACCTAAATATAAAAACTTCTACTGTAGGAGAACGCTTAACCCTAGAAGAACACAATTTGGTGAGCCATGTGGGATTTGTGTACTGATCATTAGCAACCAGTATCATCAAGATTGGGTGAATAAATATTTGCTGGTACTTCGGAAACTCGTTATTTCTTAGAAGCTTGGCAACCCCTCTCAATGAAAGTGCTTTTCCAGAGTCTGCGCCTAGGGCTACTTGAAGAGGAAACAAACCATAGAGAAAAAAACTCAGAACTCCTTCATTTTGTCAAGTTTCAAAGAGCTACTACAAACCATGTTGGATTTAGAGTTCCAAATTCATCTATCTATATATGAGAGAACAGAGTGAAACCTAAATATAAAAACGACTACTGTAGACGAACGCTTCAACCTAGAAGAACAAAATTTGGTGAGCCAAGTGGGATCTGTGTACTGATCATTACCACCACGTATCATCAAGATTGGGTGAAAAAATATTTGCTGGTATTTCAGAAACTCGTTATTTCTTAGAAGCTTGGCAACGCCTCTCAATGAAAGTGGTTTTCCACAGTCTATGCCTAGGGCTACTTGAAGAGGAAACAATCCATAGAGACAAAACTCAGAACTCCTTTATTTTGTCAAGTTTCAAAGAGCTACTAGAAACCATGTTGGATTTAGAGTTCCAAATTCATCTATCTATATATGAGAGAACAGAGTGAAACCTAAATATAAAAACTGCTACTGTAGACGAACGCTTCAACCTAGAAGAACAAAATTTGGTGAGCCAAGTGGGATCTGTGTACTGATCATTAGCAACATGTATCATCAAGATTGGGTGAAAAAATATTTGCTGGTATTTTTAAACTCGTTATTTCTTAGAAGCTTGGCAACCCCTCTCAATTAAAGTGCTTTTCCACAGTCTGTGCCTAGGCCTCTTGAAGAGGAAACAAACCATAGAGACAAAACTCAGAACTCCTTTATTTTGTCAAGTTTCAAAGAGCTACTACAAACCATGTTGGATTTAGAGTTCTAAATTCATCTATCTATATATGAGAGAACAGAATGAAACCTAAATATAAAAACTGCTACTGTAGACTAACGCTTTAACCTAGAAGAACCAAATTTTGTGAGCCAAGTGGGATCTGTGTACTGATCATTACCACCAAGTATCATCAACATTGGGTGAAAAAATATTGCTGGTTTTTTGGAAATTCGTTATTTCTTAGAAGCTTGGCAACCCTCTCAATGAAAGTGCTTTTCCACAGTCTGTGCCTAGGGCTATTTGAAGAGGAAACAAACCATAGAGACAAAACTGAGAACTCCTTTATTTTGTCAAGTTTCAAAGAGCTACTACAAACCATGTCGGATTTAGAGTTCCCAATTCATGTATCTATATAGGAGAGAACAGAGCTAAAACTAAATATAAAAACTTCTACTGTAGGCGAACGCTTCAACCTAGAAGAACACAATTTGGTGAGCCAAGTGGGATTTGTGTACTGATCATTAGCAACCAGTATCATCAAGATTGGGTGAAAAAATATTTGCTGGTACTTCGGACTCGTTATTTCTTAGAAGCTTGGCAACCCCTCTCAATGAAAGTGCTTTTCCAGAGTCTGCGCCTAGGGCTACTTGAAGAGGAAAAAAACCATAGAGACAAAACTCACAACTCCTTTATTTTGTCAAGTTTCAAAGAGCTACTACAATCCATGTTGGATTTAGAGTTCCAAATTCATCTATCTATATAGGAGAGAACAGAGAGAAACCTAAATATAAAAACTGCTACTGTAGACGAACGCTTCAACCCAGGAAAACCAAATTTGGTGAGAAAAGTGGGATCTGTGTACTGATCATTACCACCAAGTATCATCAAGATTGGGTGAAAAAATATTTGCTGGTATTTCGGAAACTCGTTATTTCTTAGAAGCTTGGCAACCCCTCTCAATGAATGTGCTTTTCCACAGTCTGTGCCTAGGGCTACTTGAAGAGGAAACAAACCATAGAGACAAAACTGAGAACTCCTTTATTTTGTCAAGTTTCAAAGAGCTACTACAATCCATGTTGGATTTAGAGTTCCAAATTCATCTATCTATATAGGAGAGAACAGAGAGAAACCTAAATATAAAAAGTGCTACTGTAGACGAACGCTTCAACCCAGAAGAACCAAATTTGGTGAGCCAAGTGGGATCTGTGTACAGATCATTAGCAACAAGTATCATCAAGATTGGGTGAAAAAATATTTGCTGGTACTTCGGAAACTCGTTATTTCTTACAAGTTTGGCAACCCCTCTCAATGAAAGTGCTTTTCCACAGTCTGCGCCTAGGGCTACTTGAAGAGGAAACAAACCATAGAGACAAAACTCAGAACACTTTTATTTTCTCACGTTTCAAAGAGCTACTACAAACCATGTTGGATTTAGAGTTCCAAATTCATCTATCTATATATGAGAGAACAGAGTGAAACCTAAATATAAAAACGGCTACTGTAGACGAACGCTTCAACCTAGAAGAACAAAATTTGGTGAGCCAAGTGGGATTTGTGTACTGATCATTAGCAACCAGTATCATCAAGATTGGGTGAAAAAATATTTGCTGATATTTCGGAAACTCGTTATTTCTTAGAAGCTTGGCAACCCCTTCAATGAAAGTGGTTTTCCACAGTCTGTGCCTAGGGCTAATTGAAGAGGAAACAAACCATAGAGACAAAACTCAGAACTCTTTATTTTGTCAAGTTTCAAAGAGCTACTACAAACCATGTTGGATTTAGAGTTCCAAATTCATCTATCTATATATGAGAGAACAGAGTGAAACCTAAATATAAAAACTGCTACTGTAGACGAACGCTTCAACCTAGAAGAACAAAATTTGGTGAGCCAAGAGGGATCTGTGTACTGATCATTACCACCAAGTATCATCAAGATTGAGTGAAAAAATATTTGCTGGTATTTCGGAAACTCGTTATTTCTTAGAAGCTTGGCAACCCCTCTCAATGAAAGTGGTTTTCCACAGTCTGTGCCTAGGGCTACTTGAAGAGGAAACAAACCATACAGACAAAACTGAGAACTCCTTTATTTTGTTAAGTTTCAAAGAGCTACTACAAACCATGTTGGATTTAGAATTACAAATTCATATATCTATATAGGAGAGGACAGAGGGAAACCTAAATATAAAAACTTCTACTGTAGGCGAACGCTTCAACCTAGAAGAACACAATTTGGTGAGCCAAGTGGGATTTGTGTACTGATCATTATCAACCAGTATCATCAAGATTGGGTGAAAAAATATTTGCTGGTACTTCGGAAACTCGTTATTTCTTAGAATCTTGGCAACCCCTCTCAATGAAAGTGCTTTTCCAGAGTCTTTGCCTAGGGCTACTTGAAGAGGAAACAAACCATAGAGACAAAACTCACAACTCCTTTATTTTGTCAAGTTTCAAAGAGCTACTACAATCCATGTTGGATTTAGAGTTCCAAATTCATCTATCTATATAGGAGAGAACAGAGAGAAACCTAAATATAACAACTGCTACTGTAGACGAACGCTTCAACCTAGAAGAACAAAATTTGGTGAGCCAAGTGGGATCTGTGTACTGATCATTACCACCAAGTATCATCAAGATTGGGTGAAAAAATATTTGCTGGTATTTCGGAAACTCGTTATTTCTTAGAAGCTTGGCAACCCCTCTCAATGAAAGTGCTTTTCCACAGTCTGTGCCTAGGGCTAATTGAAGAGGAAACAAACCATAGAGACAAAACTCAGAACTCCTTTATTTTGTCAAGTTTCAAAGAGCTACTACAATCCATGTTGGATTTAGAGTAAAAAATTCATCTATCTATATAGGAGACAACAGAGAGAAACCTAAATATAAAAACTGCTACTGTAGACGAACGCTTCAACTTAGAAGAACAAAATTTGGTGATCCAAGTGGGATCTGTGTACTGATCATTACCACCAAGTATCATCAAGATTGGGTGAAAAAATATTTGCTGGTATTTCGGAAACTTGTAATTTTTTAGAAGCTTGGCAAACTCTCTCAATGAAATTGCTTTTCCACAGTCTGTGCCTAGGGCTACTTGAAGAGGAAACAAACCATAGAGACAAAACAGAGAACTCCTTTATTTTGTCAAGTTTCAAAGAGCTACTACAAACCATGTTGGATTTAGAGTTACAAATTCATATATCTATATAGGAAAGAACAGAGGGAAACCTAAATATAAAAACTTCTACTGTAGGAGAACGCTTAACCCTAGAAGAACACAATTTGGTGAGCCATGTGGGATTTGTGTACTGATCATTAGCAACCAGTATCATCAAGATTGGGTGAATAAATATTTGCTGGTACTTCGGAAACTCGTTATTTCTTAGAAGCTTGGCAACCCCTCACAATGAAAGTGCTTTTCCAGAGTCTGCGCCTAGGGCTACTTGAAGAGGAAACAAACCATAGAGAAAAAAACTCAGAACTCCTTTATTTTGTCAAGTTTCAAAGAGCTACTACAAACCATGTTGGATTTAGAGTTCCAAATTCATCTATCTATATATGAGAGAACAGAGTGAAACCTAAATATAAAAACGACTACTGTAGACGAACGCTTCAACCTAGAAGAACAAAATTTGGTGAGCCAAGTGGGATCTGTGTACTGATCATTACCACCACGTATCATCAAGATTGGGTGAAAAAATATTTGCTGGTACTTCGGAAACTCGTTATTTCTTAGAAGCTTGGCAACCCCTCTCAATGAAAGTGCTTTTCCAGAGTCTGCGCCTAGGGCTACTTGAAGAGGAAACAAACCATAGAGAAAAAAACTCAGAACTCCTTCATTTTGTCAAGTTTCAAAGAGCTACTACAAACCATGTTGGATTTAGAGTTCCAAATTCATCTATCTATATATGAGAGAACAGAGTGAAACCTAAATATAAAAACGACTACTGTAGACGAACGCTTCAACCTAGAAGAACAAAATTTGGTGAGCCAAGTGGGATCTGTGTACTGATCATTACCACCACGTATCATCAAGATTGGGTGAAAAAATATTTGCTGGTATTTCAGAAACTCGTTATTTCTTAGAAGCTTGGCAACGCCTCTCAATGAAAGTGGTTTTCCACAGTCTATGCCTAGGGCTACTTGAAGAGGAAACAATCCATAGAGACAAAACTCAGAACTCCTTTATTTTGTCAAGTTTCAAAGAGCTACTACAAACCATGTTGGATTTAGAGTTCCAAATTCATCTATCTATATATGAGAGAACAGAGTGAAACCTAAATATAAAAACTGCTACTGTAGACGAACGCTTCAACCTAGAAGAACAAAATTTGGTGAGCCAAGTGGGATCTGTGTACTGATCATTAGCAACATGTATCATCAAGATTGGGTGAAAAAATATTTGCTGGTATTTTTAAACTCGTTATTTCTTAGAAGCTTGGCAACCCCTCTCAATTAAAGTGCTTTTCCACAGTCTGTGCCTAGGCCTCTTGAAGAGGAAACAAACCATAGAGACAAAACTCAGAACTCCTTTATTTTGTCAAGTTTCAAAGAGCTACTACAAACCATGTTGGATTTAGAGTTCTAAATTCATCTATCTATATATGAGAGAACAGAATGAAACCTAAATATAAAAACTGCTACTGTAGACTAACGCTTTAACCTAGAAGAACCAAATTTTGTGAGCCAAGTGGGATCTGTGTACTGATCATTACCACCAAGTATCATCAAGATTGGGTGAAAAAATATTGCTGGTTTTTTGGAAATTCGTTATTTCTTAGAAGCTAGGCAACTCCTCTCAATGAAAGTGCTTTTCCACAGTCTGTGCCTAGGGCTATTTGAAGAGGAAACAAACCATAGAGACAAAACTGAGAACTCCTTTATTTTGTCAAGTTTCAAAGAGCTACTACAAACCATGTCGGATTTAGAGTTCCCAATTCATGTATCTATATAGGAGAGAACAGAGCTAAAACTAAATATAAAAACTTCTACTGTAGGCGAACGCTTCAACCTAGAAGAACACAATTTGGTGAGCCAAGTTTGATTTGTGTACTGATCATTAGCAACCAGAATCA